>NC_091481.1:21219987-21517487 GCF_036971445.1 Narcine bancroftii | reverse complement strand
TATTGTTCTGTAGATGTGGGCCAATAGAAATGTAGGTGAAGGGGTACTGCAAATGATCAGACAAAGAATGGAGGTCAGTGAGTGGAAATGTCTTTCAACATAATCTCACTTCACCGTTATGTATTTTTGCCAGGGGAAGCAAACTTTAACTAGGTTAAAGTTAGAGCACCTCCGTGCACTGTTACGTGAATACGACATTGTACCATTTTGTGTCTCTCGCATCCTGTTTTTGAGGAATCTTCTCGGTCAATAATAATGTTCAGAGCTGCAAAATGTGCATCTGAGTGGTCCTGTTTTTGCAGGAGTACTAGAGTGCATGGTTTATGAACTAAATGGAACATCACTTTTTAAAATTGTAAATAATAAATAGTCTTGGCTCAGGTTTCAGATTCAGAAATGAGTGGTTCATTCTCACCGGAGAGATGCAGGTGGTCTTGATCCAGAGCGCTGTTAGAAGGCACGTTGTTGAAGTGACTGCCCATGTGTTGGGACTGTTCACCACCATTTCCCCTTGAGCTGATGGCCTTGCCACAGAACACTTCTGATAGAACCAGGGATCCTTAAAATAAATAACCATTAAAAGTTTCCAATAAACTAATTGCCAACATTTCACTGAAATAACCTCATTGCTCTTCATGGTTTGCGGCATTCTGCAATAGTGATCAGGGCTTCCAAGGTATGACTCGGGGTGGAAAGATTTGGGGATATCATGAGGTTGTGAGGAGGGGGGGGGGAGGTTGTGAGGAGGGGGGGGGGAGGTTGTGAGGAGGGGGGGGAGGTTGTGAGGAGGGGGGGGGAGGTTGTGAGGAGGGGGGGGGGAGGTTGTGAGGAGGGGGGGGGGAGGTTGTGAGGAGGGGGGGGAGGTTGTGAGGAGGGGGGGGGGAGGTTGTGAGGAGGGGGGAGGAGGTTGTGAGGAGGGGGGGGGAGGTTGTGAGGAGGGGGGGGGAGGTTGTGAGGAGGGGGGGGGAGGTTGTGAGGAGGGGGGGGAGGTTGTGAGGAGGGGGGGGAGGTTGTGAGGAGGGGGGGGAGGTTGTGAGGAGGGGGGGGAGGTTGTGAGGAGGGGGGGGGAGGTTGTGAGGAGGGGGGGAGGTTGTGAGGAGGGGGGGGAGGTTGTGAGGAGGGGGGGGAGGTTGTGAGGAGGGGGGGGAGGTTGTGAGGAGGGGGGGGAGGTTGTGAGGAGGGGGGGAGGTTGTGAGGAGGGGGGGGAGGTTGTGAGGGGGGGGGGAGGTTGTGAGGAGGGGGGGGAGGTTGTGAGGGGGGGGGAGGTTGTGAGGAGGGGGGGGAGGTTGTGAGGAGGGGGGGGGAGGTTGTGAGGAGGGGGGGGAGGTTGTGAGGAGGGGGGGGAGGTTGTGAGGAGGGGGGGGAGGTTGTGAGGAGGGGGGGGAGGTTGTGAGGAGGGGGGGGAGGTTGTGAGGAGGGGGGGGGAGGTTGTGAGGAGGGGGGGGAGGTTGTGAGGAGGGGGGGGAGGTTGTGAGGAGGGGGGGGGAGGTTGTGAGGAGGGGGGGGGAGGTTGTGAGGAGGGGGGGGAGGTTGTGAGGAGGGGGGGGAGGTTGTGAGGAGGGGGGGGAGGTTGTGAGGAGGGGGGGAGGTTGTGAGGAGGGGGGGGGAGGTTGTGAGGAGGGGGGGGGAGGTTGTGAGGAGGGGGGGGGAGGTTGTGAGGAGGGGGGGGGAGGTTGTGAGGAGGGGGGGGGAGGTTGTGAGGAGGGGGGGGGGAGGTTGTGAGGAGGGGGGGGGAGGTTGTGAGGAGGGGGGGGGAGGTTGTGAGGAGGGGGGGGGAGGTGTGAGGAGGGGGGGGGAGGTTGTGAGGAGGGGGGGGGAGGTTGTGAGGAGGGGGGGGAGGTTGTGAGGAGGGGGGGGGTATGGGGTAGTTTTTTTATTATGTATTTTTATTTATTTTTTTGTATGTGTATGTAATATTGTATTTGTGAGGAGGGGGGGGGGACCTTTTTGGTTTAACCCCGACTGCAGAAAGGCGAACGCACAAATGCTCTTTCACCCAGCCTGACTGGGGGGAGGGAGGCTGCCGCTGAGGGTTCCGTTTGGCCGGGGGGGGGGTTGCAGCACTGCCAGGAAGGTCCCGCCGCCGGTGCAATCACTTGACTGAGAATCTGCCGAGGTGAGAGCCAGAAAATCATTCCCAGCATGTATTTTGTCCTCCTTGCTGACGGTTTATAATGAACATCGTCGACTGCAACAGAATGCGGGCTGATTAAAGCGTTTGACAGGCAGCCCTCCCTGTCCTGGCGCAGGACTGGAATGTTCATTCTGGCTGTCACACTCCATGTGATTTGATGTCTTGCTCTATTGATTTGAGAGTCTGACGGTTTCACTGTAACATACATCATCTGTAAGGGTACTTCAGCCTAAAACGGGTCTTCATCTTTCATTCCCTTTACTTTGGTGGCCCTTGAATACGGTGCACTGAAATTTAAATCCTGTATTTGGATAAAAACTTTCTCTTGGAATAAAAAAAATGTTGGCCACTGGATGCCACGAATCGGTGGTCTTTCCCAGCTCTATGTCCATCCAAGCGCCTCCCAGCAGCGACAAGTCCCATCCGCGCTTCCACTGTTCCACCCAGCATTGAAACATCAGCGTGGCTTCCATACCCCACTTCGGAAACCATGGGCTAAATTCTGGCAGCAGAGAACTTCGCCGCAGATGGCCAAGGCACTCCGATCCCCTTCTTGCCACCCGGGCCGCTGAAGGCGGAACCGCGGGGCTGAGGGCGCCGGGTCCCCTCGCCAGGGTGGGCGCTGATGTGAACGCGACTCCGCTGGGGAAGCGGCGCTCCCCCAACCCACCACCAATTCCAGATGTGGTCCGTCTGACGTCGGGCGAGGGGAGGGGGTCTCCCCGGGAGAAGGAGGAGCGGCAGTGAGATTACCCCGGCGGGAAGGGACTGGTGGGCGGCGGGGCTGGCCCAACCTCAACCCAATGAACGGAGGTCGCCCCCCCTCCTCCCAGCCTATTTAATAGGCAGCTGGTGGAGAAAGTGGCAACCCGCTCTCTCCCTTCGATGGGGGGGGGGGGGGGGGAAACTCATCCAGAGCCCAGGAGGGGACGGGCGCCCGAGTGTGGGGTAGTTTGTGAACGCCCCGTTAAAAGTCTTAAGGAGGGGGAGCAGCTTCTTTCCCTCTCCTCCCTCTCTTCCTCGTCCCTCCCTCCTCCTCCCCCCCTCCCCGAGAGACCATGAGCTCCCCGCTCAGCCCCAGGAAAGGGATTCGAGGAGAGCAGCGGCCAAGCACCAGGTTGTCAGCAAGAGCGTGGGGGGGGGGGGACACACACCCCGGTTTGGACAAAGTGTGTGTGTAAAGAGTAGTGGGAGGGGAGGGGGGGGGGGAAGAGAGAGAGAGAGAGAGAGTGTTCTCCGCCAACCCCTCACCTCGCCCAGCAAGCGGCAGCTGCTTTCATTGCGGAGAGAGCGAGCGAAGAGGGGGCCCGGGTGCGGACACGCAGCCGTCCCGCCTGAGTGAGCGGCGCACCGGGGACCGACCGCAGCGGGAGAGGAGCGCCTTCTGCATGGATCCAGCGCAGGCAGGCGGCGCGCACCCCTCGCCGCTCTGAAGGATTGCACCGGCGCTGGAGGGAGAGGGGGGGGGGGGGGAGGAGGGGGGTGTGGGGGGAAGAGCCGGGGCTCTACATGCTCCCCTCTGGCGAGGAGTAACGCTCTCTGCCCGGCGTCTACCATGCAGTTCCTGAAAGCCGTGTGGGCTTTGGCCGGAGCCGCCGTTTGCTGTGCGCTGCTGTTCGTGATCCATTCACACTTCCTGAAAGAAGGTAAGCAGTTTCATTTACTTGCACCTTTTGGATTGCAATGCAATGTCAACAGTCTTGGGGATGCGGCGAGAGTGGCTCCGTCATTTGCCCACAACCCGCCAGGAGAGGCAAAAGCAATCCGAAAATCTCTCCCCTTCCTCGGATTGCAAGCCGCTCCATCCAGTCCGGCCTCTTCTCTTTCCGGAAAGGTGCCCAAGTGAAGGGGGTCCTCTTGCATGCATTGAGTGAGCGCCGCCACGAATGGGAGAGGGGGCTGAGAAGCCAGGGGCCGGGATGGATTCACGCTCGTCCTTCTGCCTAGGACCCGGCGCGGAGGCGGGCAGCAGGTTCGGTGGAGGGCGCTGTCACTCCGCACATGTCGCCGGGCTGCGCTGTCGAACTTACCCCAGGAGTTGCGATGGAGCCCCGGGGCTCCTATCACACTCTCCTCCCACCCATCGTCAGACCCCTCCCAGGAGGGAAGGGGGGGGGGGGAACAAAGTGCGCAAGTTGCCCTCATTCCCAGATTTTTTTGGGGGGGGGGGGGAGAAGGGAGGTCTGCTTTGCCAGCCCAAGTGCTTTTTGCAGGAATGTTGCAAAGGGTCCAGGTCATTCAGAACCTGAATGGTTCATCTGAGTGGAGAACTCTCTCTCTCTCTCTCTCCTCCTCTCTCTCTCTCTCTCTCTGTCCCGGTCTGTCTCTCTCTCTCTGGATGGTTCATCTGAGTGGAGAACTCTCTCTCTCTCTCTCTCTCTCCTCCTCTCTCTCTCTCTCTCTGTCCCGGTCTGTCTCTCTCTCTCTGGATGGTTCATCTGAGTGGAAAACTCTCTCTCTCTCTCTCTGTCCCGGTCTGTCTGTCTGTCTGTCTCTCTCTCTCTCTCCTCTCTCTCTCTCCTCTCTCTCTCTCTCTGGATGGTTCATCTGAGTGGAGAACTCTCTCTCTCTCTCTCTCTCTCTGTCCCAGTCTGTCTCTCTCTGTCCCGGTCTGTCTGTCTCTCTCTCTCTCTCTCTGGATGGTTCATCTGAGTGGAGAACTCTCTCTCTCTCTCTTTGTCTCTGTCTCTGTCTCGGTCTGTCTGTCTGTGTGTGTCTCTCTCTCCTCTCTCTCTGGATGGTTCATCTGAGTGGAGAACTCTCTCTCTCTCTCTCTCTCTCTGTCCCAGTCTGTCTGTCTGTCTGTCTCTCTCTCTCTCTCTCCTCTCTCTCTCTGGATGGTTCATCTGAGTGGAGAACTCTGTCTGTCTGTCTGTCTGTCTGTCTCTCTCTCTGTCTGTCTCTGTCTGTCTCTGTCTGTCTCTGTCTGTCTCTGTCTGTCTCTGTCTGTCTCTGTCTGTCTCTGTCTGTCTCTGTCTGTCTCTGTCTGTCTCTGTCTGTCTCTGTCTGTCTCTGTCTGTCTCTGTCTGTCTCTGTCTGTCTGTCTGTCTCTGTCTGTCTCTGTCTGTCTGTCTGTCTGTCTGTCTCTGTCCCGGTCTGTCTGTCTGTGTGTCTCTCTCTCTCTCTCTCTCTCTGTCCCGGTCTGTCTGTCTGTGTGTCTCTCTCTCTCTCTGGATGGTAAATTGTGCCCCAATTCAGGTGCCAATTCGCACTTGCAACTTTTTTTGGAGTTGGCTCATTTGGGGGCATAATCTTGCTAGGATTGTAAGGTTCCCATTGAGAACTTAATTGAGACAGGAAAGCAGACACACACTGTTTAATCCAGGAAAGCCTTGGCTGATAAATAGTGCAAGATTGGTTCAGTATTACAGTTGCTTGAAGCAAATTCATTGACTTAGAATTACGAATGGTCAAGTCTCACTGTCAACTCTTGCTGAATGAGATTTCTTAAAAACAATGTTTTTAGTTCTCATGCTTAAACTCTATAGAGGACAGAGGCCAATTCGATTCACACGAACAGCTGAAGGGTGACTCGCCACATCGCTTCCGTGCTGTCAGATTCCATCAGCGGCCAACAGTCCCACAGATGGGCTTGTCGTCTCGAAGTAGTTACAGGAGCAAATGAATGGGGGAATTGCCTCCGATCAGACCTGAAGACTGAATGATTTGTGTTGCAGATTAATTTGAACATTTCGAAAGTCAGATACAGTATAAACACAGGGTGTTTTGTGTCCTGTTGCTTTGGCTCCAACATAGTAAGTAGGGTTGTAGAACTGACATTAGGGTGACATGATTAGTCAGAACTTGAACGCAATTGTGTTCAAAAAATCTTCCTTAGTGATATTTAAGTTTTACTTGAGATCAGCTTTATTTTGAAGCTAAATCTATTTTCTAAAAAAAACTAGGACTTGATTTATATTTGCACCTTTGTGCACCTACATCATGAATATGTAATTCCATAATTTATTTCCTTTGGTAAATTACTGAGCGTTGATGTACATCATGAAAGTCAGTTATACATGTAATTCCCTGATGGTGAAACTCACCCGAACACCCTTTTCCATCCTGTTCAGATTCGGCACTTCTGCTTTCAGACCGGTTTATCAAGAGCAGGGTTCTGCCAAGATGCTAGCTTCTTTAACATACTGTGTGTCATTTAAAAAAAAAACTTTCCCAGATTCTGAACCTGTCATTAAAATATTCTTCATTCATTATTTTAAGTGTACTTTAAGTCAATTAATTTGCTTTTCGTAAAGGTTCAAGCAATTGTAATACTGAACCAATCTTGCACTATTTATCAACCAAGGCTTTGCTTTCCTGTCTCAATTAAGTTCTCCCATTACGTCTAATGACATTTGTGTTTCAACTGTGTTCACTCTGGATATTGTATCCTTGCAGAATACTTTGAAATACATTTTTGGCACTCCTAATTTGTTTTTCTTTAAATGCATGACAGATTTTCTATAAAAATATATTAACCTCTTGAACTATATTTATTTTCGTGAATCAATCTAGCTTAGTAAATTATGAATGACAATATTATGGTTATCCACAGTCAAGAAAGTAAATTTAAATTTTTTTGGGGAGATTTTGTGTTCATTCTGCCCCAATAATTTTTCTAAATAGGATTGCTATGAAATTTTGTCTCCTAACCCGAGTAAGAAATAGTGTTGCAGATCTTTGGAGACCATCGCCTCTCAGTTCTCAAGTGAGAAATTATATATATGTAGTTATATATAAAAAAAAGCATTACTTATTGCTTTTCTAACATGTTGCTGATCAAACGTGTTTGATTGGAAATGTTAATTCCCAATAGTCTGAATACACCTGGGATTGTCTGATCTGGGAAGATAACCAGGCACATGACTAACTGGTCAGTACTTGGAGGGGAGACTGCATAGGAACACAAGGTGCTGTAGGTTTCTGTGAGGGGCACTGGACAATGTGGTGACTCAGCCTGCCTTAGGGTAGACAAAAGCTAGAGAATTTCAAGTATGTTACGTTCTAAATATGGCGGTAATGGAACCTTTAACTTCAGAACTGAAACTAATCTGAATTTGAATGACTAAAATTTAACTAAGTGCAATTTGGCTTATTTAATTGAAAACCAAAGGGCTCATCTTTGAGGAGCATTGTATCCATCTGTGTAAGCACCATTTGTAACTGAATAGATAGATTCAAGTATTTCCCAGAAGTTCCACATTTTACAATCCTATATGCAGGAACATGGCTGTTACAGGTGACTGTTTCTGCAGTACTTAATCAGTGGAATTATTGGTGTAATTAAAGGAACTTCACTGCTTTCACTATAATGCAATTTCAAAGGAAGGTGTTGTTTGTGCACATTATTTGACAAACATAATTTGAAAATGATGTAAATTTAACTCTACCTTTTTTTAAATCAGCTTTAAATCCTTGAACGTGTTCCGGTATCAAACTCCAGATTTGTTAAACATCAAAAATAAACCATAGTCCAATTGAAAGCTTGCTCAAGTGGATGTGTTTAGAGGAGGATCCTAGTCGATGGCAGAAAAGTAGAGGAAGGGAATTTTGTTTGGACAAACTGCGTCTTCTTTTGAGCTGCTATGACGAGAGCAATGAAGGAACCGTCTCTACAGAGTTGTATGTTTGGGGGATACCGGGAGGATCATAAATGTGTGGTTTATGTGCAAGGCTGACATTTAAAATGGGAAAAGTGATTAAACCCTGCGGGTTTAAGAGATGGTGGCAGCTGGAACAATGGTGGATATGAGCGAAACGAGCAACAAATCGTATGTTGTGTTCCTTAGATCAATATAAATGAGTGAGACTTTAATTTTAAAAGCTTTTATAAACAAATCTCAGAAACATGGCAGACTTTTGTGGATAATAACAAGCCTCAGAAAAAGCATTAAAGTCGTAAAAACATAATGGTTCGATTTGACTTGGGAAAGAGTGAATGTGATAAGTTTGTCTCACAATGCAGAGAGACAGCATGAATAAGTTGGTGTGGATTTAGGAAGGGGAAATGCATTTATTCATTTCTGGTGATGGCAAAACTAGGCAGAAAAATGGTTACAAGAAATGTGGGATATTTTTATTCATCAGTAATGGATTTTATCAGTTAAGCATTTTCATAGGGATTGTAGAAGTGTGGTGCCCAGAGTTAGAATATTGCAACAGTAATTGCCTTTCTGAAAGGGCAGGTTGCAAATAAGTTGTGGTTTCTGTAGCATATTTAAATATTACCCGTTGAATGTTCTCTCTGTGATACAATCCATATTTTCAATATTTCACATCTTTTCAGATATGTTTTTTGCTTCTCTTTCTCTCGTACTGTAAGGAGCGCTAGCCAACTCTGACTAGCACTTAGGGCAAGCAGAAGGCAATTTCATGTGATTGTCTTCTTTGGCTTGGCTTCGCGGACGAAGATTTATGGAGGGGGTAAAAAGTCCACGTCAGCTGCAGGCTCGTTTGTGGCTGACCAGTCCGATGCGGGACAGGCAGACACGATTGCAGCGGTTGCAAGGGAAAATTGGTTGGTTGGGGTTGGGTGTTGGGTTTTTCCTCCTTTGCCTTTTGTCAGTGAGGTGGGCTCTGCGGTCTTCTTCAAAGGAGGCTGCTGCCCGCCAAACTGTGAGGCGCCAAGATGCACGGTTTGAGGCGTTATCAGCCCACTGGCGGTGGTCAATGTGGCAGGCACCAAGAGATTTCTTTAGGCAGTCCTTGTACCTTTTCTTTGGTGCACCTCTGTCACGGTGGCCAGTGGAGAGCTCGCCATATAATACGATCTTGGGAAGGCGATGGTCCTCCATTCTGGAGACGTGACCCATCCAGCGCAGCTGGATCTTCAGCAGCGTGGACTCGATGCTGTCGACCTCTGCCATCTCGAGTACCTCGACGTTAGGGGTGTGAGCGCTCCAATGGATGTTGAGGATGGAGCGGAGACAACGCTGGTGGAAGCGTTCTAGGAGCCGTAGGTGGTGCCGGTAGAGGACCCATGATTCGGAGCCGAACAGGAGTGTGGGTATGACAACGGCTCTGTATACGCTTATCTTTGTGAGGTTTTTCAGTTGGTTGTTTTTCCAGACTCTTTTGTGTAGTCTTCCAAAGGCGCTATTTGCCTTGGCGAGTCTGTTGTCTATCTCATTGTCGATCCTTGCATCTGATGAAATGGTGCAGCCGAGATAGGTAAACTGGTTGACCGTTTTGAGTTTTGTGTGCCCGATGAAGATGTGGGGGGGCTGGTAGTCATGGTGGGGAGCTGGCTGATGGAGGACCTCAGTCTTCTTCAGGCTGACTTCCAGGCCAAACATTTTGGCAGTTTCCGCAAAGCAGGACGTCAAGCGCTGAAGAGCTGGCTCTGAATGGGCAACTAAAGCGGCATCATCTGCAAAGAGTAGTTCACGGACAAGTTTCTCTTTTGTCTTGGTGTGAGCTTGCAGGCGCCTCAGATTGAAGAGACTGCCATCCGTGCGGTACCGGATGTAAACAGCGTCTTCATTGTTGGGGTCTTTCATGGCTTGGTTCAGCATCATGCTGAAGAAGATTGAAAAGAGGGTTGGTGCGAGAACACAGCCTTGCTTCACGCCATTGTTAATGGAGAAGGGTTCAGAGAGCTCATTGCTGTATCTGACCCGACCTTGTTGGTTTTCGTGCAGTTGGATAATCATGTTGAGGAACTTTGGGGGACATCCGATGCGCTCTAGTATTTGCCAAAGCCCTTTCCTGCTCACGGTGTCGAAGGCTTTGGTGAGGTCAACAAAGGTGATGTAGAGTCCTTTGTTTTGTTCTCTACACTTTTCTTGGAGCTGTCTGAGGGCAAAGACCATGTCAGTGGTTCCTCTGTTAGCGCGAAAGCCGCACTGTGATTCTGGGAGAATATTCTCAGCGACACTAGGTATTATTCTATTTAGTAGAATCCTAGCGAAGATTTTGCCTGCAATGGAGAGCAACGTGATTCCCCTGTAGTTTGAGCAGTCTGATTTCTCGCCTTTGTTTTTGTACAGGGTGATGATGGTGGCATCACGAAGATCCTGAGGCAGTTTACCTTGGTCCCAACAAAGCTTGAAAAACATGTGATTGTATGTTCTGTACTATTACATTACAATAATGGAATCTTGAATATGTTACTTGTATTATTAGAGATGCAGATTGACTTGAGTGTTCACAGAGGATATGAGCAGAGATGAAGATTAAAGATGGTTGAATTAAAGTTGTATCTGAAACAATTTAGAAAATAAAAGTGCTCCATTCTTCAGTAATATCCAGTAAATTTGATACCAGTATGAAATTGACCCTCTCCTGGTTGCTGAGTGAAGCAGGTTTCCTGGTCATATTTGATTTGAGGAGAAATAGAGACCTTTGTAAGATTGTTGTAAAGGCAAGGAAGTTGTTCAATTCCTTAATTTTAAACCTTTCCACTTGTCACTTTTAATTATTGAATGATTGGCATGAGCAGATTTTGACAATATTAACAGACATTCGTTCACTTAGTTGGATCATTTTACTGAGCACCTGATTGGTGACACGCATGCTGTGACATGAAGGCAAGTTTGGCAAGGGTCTAAAAGCTGATTCTGTATTTTTACTGTCAAACCTTCAAGAAACTACTCGACAAACTTACTTGGTGTGTTAATAATTTGTATTTAATTTTAATGTAAATTAATGCTGAAGATCCAATAGATCCGAGTCGTTAGATACGAACCGATCAGTAGTGTTGTCCTAATTTCCTTTGAGTTCAAGTTTACATCAAAAAGCTGGTATATCAACTTTGGATAAAATAGAGTTTTTAAAATCAAAAATAGCTTGACGAGGGCTCAGGCCTGAAACATTTGCCATAAAAAAACCTGCAGTGTTTCTCCAGCACTGTTGTGCATTAAATTAAAATCAAGCTGTGATCACAAATAAAATAATTCATTTTGTGGAGCAAATTTTGAATGTCGAAGGCTGAGAGGGGATTTGATAGAGGTGTTTAAGATGATGAGAGGGATAGATAGAGTTGATGTGGAAAGGCTACTCCCATTGAGAGTAGGAGAGATGGATACAAGAAGTCGTGGGTTGAGAGTTGACGGGCAAAGGTTTAGGAGTAACATGAGGGGCGGGGGGGGGGGGAGACTTCTTTACTCAGAGAGTGGTAACTGTGTGGAATGGGCTTCCGGGAAAGGTGGTGGAGGCAGGGTCAATTTTGCCATTTAAGAAGGAGTTGGAGGGGGGATGCGGGGATGTGGGCAGAGTGCTGGTAAGTGGGATTTGAGGAGGGTACTTGGATCAGTGCGGACTAGAAGGGCCAAATTGGCTTGTTTCCATCCTGTTTTATATATATATATTATTCAAATTAAAAGTGGTGGGAAATGTGTGGCCCTGCTTTATGAATTCTTGCCATTAATGGATGTTCTGTCTTAATTCAGGACTTTCACTTTTATCTTGGTCACCAGATAACTGCTGTATCAATTCATTAAGATTAACACACTAGTGAAACAATCCACCTTTTTTATATGTATGTAAATAAAAGTAAGAGCTTTTGGCTGTTATTTGCATCAGTTAGTGATTGGTAACTTCAGAATTAGAATTTATTTTCTTTAACAAGTCATGAAATTTGGTGTTTTACACCAGAATCACAGCGCAAACATTCATATTATAACCATCTTACAACAATAGTATAAATATTAAAAATATCAGTGCATGAAAAGTAAGGCAGTGTCTTTGGTTCATTGATTATTCAGGAATCTGATGGCAGCGGGGAAGAAGCTGTCCTTGTGTTGTTGAGCGCTCGTCTTGAGGCTCCTGTACCTTTTTCCTGATGGTAGCAGAGTGAAGAGGGCGTGCCCTGGGTGGTGGGGGTCTTTGAGGATAGAGGCTGCTTTTTTTTAAGACATTGCCTCATTTAAGTGTCCTCGATGGAGTGGATGGTGCCTGTGATGTCGCAGGCTGAGTTAACAACCCTTTGGAAGTTTATACTTGTCATGAGGGTTGGCTCTTCCATACCAGACAGTGATGTAATCAGATAGAATGCTCTCCACAGTACACCTGTAGAAGTTTGAGTTTTCGGTGACGTACCCAATCTCCTCAGACATACTCTTCATGCTTCTTTTTGCTTGCTTTTTGCAGAATGTTCCAATGAAAGTCATTATTGAACTCTTTTCAATAAGAGAGTCTTGAAGGTATAATAATCTTTTAATATTGGAGCAAACATTGAAATATTGACTGTATATGAAGACATTTTAAATGAATAAACCTACAGCGTGAGTAAGCTGGAGATTGAAGGCAATTGATGCTTTAAGAAATATTATTCATTGGAACAACAGATGAACATGTTCAAATGGTGTGAAACAGAATTTGAATGAGAATAATGTACTGCATGTACAATGTATGAAGTTGTAGCAGATTTTAATTGATACTGCATGTTATGGATTTTTAATAAAATAATGAAGGCAGATTGTTTAGATGAAGAATTAACTTGTGCTACGGGCCTTAATCCTTTATGACACAAACGCAAAAATTGTTGAAAGGAGTGCAATAAGATAAATATTGAGATAGTTGGCCTTTCCACAGAAAGTACTGGGTGCACATTATGCATTTCTATTTGAAATCAAACTGAGCAGTTATCTTTCAAATGCAATTCAAAATTACCAATAAACACATTCTCCAGCAGCATGCCAACAGAAAAATGAGCTTTGTATTTTTGGTTTCCATCAAAATGGTCTTTTACCCACTTCCCAAGTTGCGACTGCAGCATCCACCCAAGTGTTACAGTTCTCAGATGACCAATCCTATTGGAAAGGAATTGCTTTTCTCTACAGTACTTACAAAGATTACTTTCACCCAATTTGAATCTCTGTAGACTTTCAGAGTTCAATTTTGAAATCCCAAATGATTGGTACAAGTTATTTTCCAATCTGGCCTAATTTCACACTTTCAGAGTACTTTGCAACATTGCCAAATTAGGCAAATTGCCACTTGACAAGACTCATCAGGTTAATGACTTTATTTCCCTCTTTTCCTCCTCTACTTGTTTGTGGCCTGTGACATGTTGCATTTCTGCTCGACTCAGAGAGGATTTTCTATTCTGACTTGAATGAAAGGGATTTCATTCTCTGAAACAAAACTTGTTTCCCTTGGTAGAAATGATCCTTCCTGCTGAGCTGAAAATTTAATTCTGGCAGGTTGGTGGGGGGGGGGGGGGGTGGTGGGGGTGGGTAGAAACAATCAGTTCTAAAACTTGAGCTGTGAGTGAGTTTGGAGATGTCTTTGTCTCTCACATCATTAATTAGAAAAAGGCCAGTTTCATTGATTGTTCTGTCGCTTTGTGGCAAATGCAAATGTGCTACACCAGTGTAAATGAAGAATTGGACTCAACAGGCAAAGAAAGACTGGCCAAACTTGAGTTTTTGCCAGAAATTCACTTGGTTCCATGATCTGCATTGATTCTGGTGCTAATTAAGTTACTGATTTAGTTAACTCAGAAAAGTGACTTCTTCAAAACAAAGATGTCCAATAGTATTCCTCTTGCTTGGCTTCACAAACCTTGAAATTTTAAATACTTTACAATTTTAAGGTTGTATCTGGACTTCTAGGAAATGGTATTCATTGTGCAGTCAAAATTGAGATGTTCTAAGAACCGATAAATAATTTAATTGTTGAACTTTTGTGATCGTATCTTGCCTGGTCTTGAACTGATATAGAGATTGTGCGTTCCCAAGAGCAGGTTTTCAGATTTATTGCTAGAGTACATCAATTACATCACATACAACCCTGAGATTCCTTTCCTGTGGGCCAGGCAGAATTACTACTTATTGGTAGTGCAGAAAAACTGTACACAATGTGAAAATGTAAACAACTATGCAATGCAGAGAGGAGGAAAAAAACAAACAAATAGAGTGAAAAAGTAATAAATAAGTCCTGATTGAGATTGTTGTTGAGGAGTCTGACGGTCGAAGGGTAGCAGCTGGACCTGGTGGCGCAAGTCTTGCAGCACCTGTACCTCTTTCCTGACTGTAGCCACAAGAGCAGATCATGTGCTGGGTGGTGTGGATCCTTGATGATTGCTGCTGCTCTCTGACGGCAGCGTTTCGTGCAGATGTTCTCGATGGTGGGATGGTGTCTGCCTGTGATGTCCTAGGTGGTGTCCAAGGCTTTATGTTTGGTGGTATTAGTGTCCCCATACCAAACCATGATTCAGTCAGTCAGCACACTTTCCACCCCTCATCTGTAGAAATTTTCCAGGGTTTCTGACGTCATACTGAACCTCCACAAACTCCTGAGGAGGTGATGAGCTTTCTTTACAGTGCCATTTGTGTGTTGAGACAAGGAAAGATCCTCTGACTCCCAGGAATTTAAATTTGCTCACATGCTCCACCTCTCACTCCTCTCCCCACCCCAGTGATCACTGGATCATACACCTCTGATTTTTCCCTTCCTGAAGTCCACAATCAGCTCCTTGGTTATTGAGTGTGAGGTTGTTGTTGGTGCACCATTCATCCATGTTTTCAATCTCCCTCTTGTATGCTAACTCATCACCTCTTTTTACACGACCCACTACCATGGTATCGTCAGCAAATTTGTGGATGGTATTGTTGTCGTACTGAGCCACACAGTCGTGGGTGTAAACTGAGTAGAGCAGGGGGAGAAGGATGCAGCCTTGTGGTGCTCCGGAACCGATGGAGATTATTGGAGGAGATGCTCTTGCCAGTCCTCACTGATTGTCATCTGCAGTTGAGGAATTCAAAGATCCAATTGCACTGTGGGGTTTTGGGTCCCAGGTCTTGGAATTTGCTGATCAGTTTTGAGGAGACGATGGTGTTAAATGCCAAACTATAGTCAATTTTTAAAAAGCATCTTGATGGATGCATAGTTGCTTTCCAGGTGTTCCAGTGCCTTGTGTAGAGCCAGTGAGAAGGCATCTGCTGTGGACCTGTTGCTACAATTGGCGAATTGTTGCCGCTCAGACAGGAGCTGATGTGCTTCGAAACTTTGCTTTCAAAACACTTCATCACTGTTGATGTGAATGCCATTGGTTGATGGTCATTTAGGTAGGTTAGCACATTCTTGGGGACCAGTACAACTGACACCTGTTTGAAAGAGGTGGGTACCGCGCCCTGCCGCAGTGAGTTATTGAAGGTATCCGTGAATATGTTGGTAAGTTGGTCAGCGCAGAATTTTAATTCTCGGTTTAGTACTCCATCTGCACTGGATGCTTTCCTCGGATTCCCTCTCCTGATTGTTCTCAAAAAGTGACTTTTAGGTTTTTTTTCTGTCATCTACCCTTAAGTATGTTGAACATTAAAAGAAAACTGGTCCATAATCCATCAGACTTTGTATTCAAATTTGATTTGCTTTTCTTTTATAAAGCATGTTGATGGTTGAATATTGGTCAATTTTATTGCCTGGAACTTTCAGCTTTTTAAACTTTTGATTTAATTTACCATGTAATCTAAAAGTCCTTAACATGTAGGAACAGAACTAGGCTATTTGGCCTATTAAGTCCACTTTGCCATTCCATCCATTATTCCTCTCAGCCTCACTCCCTTGCCTTCTCCCCATAACCTTTGACACCCTAACTATTCAGCTACCTATTAATCTCTACCTTAAATACACCCAACAACCTGACCATTGTAGCAAATGCCAGAGGTTCACCTCTCTCTAGCTAAACAAGTTCTTCCACATCTCTGTTTTAAGTGTCAGTAGACAATCCTGAAGTTGTGTCCTCTTGTCCTAGAAACCACTTTGTCACATCTTCACTGTCCAGGCCTTTTGACGTTCAAAAGGTTTCTACGAGCTTCCCCCCTCCCCCCCCCCCACCCCCCCTCATTCTTCTGAACTTTAAGGAGAACAGTCCAAGAATTGTCAAACATTCTTCATATGCTTATCCCTTCATTACAGAAATCATTCTTGTAAACCTTCTCTGAACCCTCTCCAATGCCAGCACATCATTTTTTAAAATAAGGAGCCAAAACTGTACCTCATATTCCCAAGCGAGGCCCACTGGTGGCTTGTAAAGCCTCAGCATCACATCCCTGCCAATATTGCATTCATCTTCTTTGTCACTGGCTCAACCTAGAGTTTCACCTTTAGGGTATCCTGCATAAGGACTTCTAAGTCCCTTTGCACCACTGAATTTTGAATGTTCTCATCATCCAAATAATGGTCTGCTCTTTTATTCCTTCTACCAGAGTGTATCACCATGCACTTTGCAACATTGTAATTCATTTGCCGCTTCTTTTCCAATTCTCCTAATCTATAGACATTTTCACACAGAAATGCCGCAATATTGCCGCAAGAAGGACTCGGCAATATCCCGGCTTCAAGCTTGATCTGGTCGTTCACACCTAGCCAAGCAAAATGCCAGGACAGGGTGTAATTTCACACAGAAGGCCGGCATTCCTGGACAAAAAGAGGTGGGTCGTTTGACGCAAAAGTGTTGGTATCCACTGTGATGTAAAACATGTATCTGACATATCCATCCACAAAAATAATGGCGGTACTGCTTTAAGTGATAATGGTACTAGATGTGATTAAAGATTCTCAAAAGACTTTGATTCCTCCATAACTATTTTGGATTTAGACAAAATAGTGTTTTTTTTTTGGTCAATTATATTGTCAGTAGACAATTTGAAGAACTCTTAAGATCTATCTACAGAAATAAATAGAAATTGTAGGAATAAAGAAGTGATATCTCAAATTAGCTCGCAGATCTCTTTGACACCCCAGCTCCCAGTCATGTTGTTCAGTAGCGGTTCGATTCCAAATCCCGACTGTTGGCTCAGTTGTTCACGTTTCCCGCTGAAACGTTGCAGACGTTGCCCGCCATCGCAATGTCATCTTCTACGCCTGAGCTGGTCCTGGAATGAGGTAAGCAGCCCTTAGACAGAGCGGTCGGTGTTCTGGGGCTTTGACGAGGTCTGCCGGTGGGAAAAATGCTGGCACAGAAATGACTCTTCCCCCCCCACCCCCATACTCGGGGTCAGCATTTTTCAGGCAGTCAGCATGCTGACATTGTCCCGGAATGAAATGGCTGTCTGAAAGTGTTGTATATGGCACTCTGCACCCCCTCCATTTCCTCATCTCTACCTGCTCCTCCGCCTATCTTTGTATTATATATAAAGGGGATCTGAAGGGAATGTGTTTCATGCAGAGGTTATCTGGAATGAGATGCCGTGATAGAAGCTGATATAATCACGATGCTTAAAAGGCATTTGGACAAATTCTCGGGTAGGAATTATTGGTCGGCTCGACATTGTGGGCTGAAGGGCATGAAAGCTGGAGGTGGACATGGGCCTAATGCAGGGACATTGGATTAGGATGGAAAAGGTGGGCGGAAAGGCCCTGCTTCTGCACTGTGTGATTCTCGGTGGATAGAGGTTATTTCCCCCATCCCTTCCTTTCACCCTACAAAAGGATGTTGAGACAGTATGAGTCAGGTCCCAAGGTTCTTTTTCAGCCTGTCACTCCTGAATAATTTTGGAGTATAGTGTGATTTTGGATCTGTTTGTTTATGGAGTCCTTTTACACATGGAACCCAATATTTCTGTTGGGGAGAACAGCAATTGGTTGTTTAATATTTTTGTATGCCATTTATCTTTGTGCTTTTTTTTAAATTGAGCCATTATTCCATTTAAAATAAGTGGATTTCTGTCTCCTTTAAATTAATGGGTTGATGAAGGTCAGACAAATGCATTAGAGTTTTCTCTGCCATTGTCACCATTAGTGATTTTTTTTTTTGCCCGTGCCTTTGTCGCTCTTGGTCTTGCTATTTTGAGTAGTAATTGAAAGATAATGATTTTTTATGAAATGCAATCCATGTATCAGTGATCTGACGTGGGAGGTGAAACTTGTGTTCTCAGATTGGACTGACTAAACTTCAGGCTGCGATCTGCAGTTTGACATTGATTATTATTACAAATTGTGTCCTCTTTGGGTTCAGTGGTATCTGGCACTCCCTGGAGCCTGAGTTGCCATGTCTTGCACGAGTTGATTGATGCATTTTCCATGACGACAAGGCTAGATGGTGCTAGAGTAGAAGCCTCTTGTGATTTGTAACTGTAGTTCTTAAACTTCTCAAATTACAGACCCAGTTAACCATAAATGAGTTGAAGTTTGCTTTAATTTATAGAGATACCAAAGATGGGAGATAGTCTAATCTGAATGCTGGAGTAGCTAAGTGGGTCAGGCAGCACCTGTGCAGGGAAAGAGACGATTGCTGTTTTGCATGGAGAGGTTGCATGGAGAGGTTGCATCAGCACTGAGGAGAAAGGTTTGCTTAGCTCGCATAAAAAGGTGAGGAGGAGGGACAGAGCAGGCAAGTGAGAGGTGGATCCAGCTGATGGAGGGAATGGTGTAGAAAGTGACAAGAGGGCTGGGAAGTGATGAGTGGGGTTAGGGACGGGGTGTGGATTTTGAAATCTGATAAGAAAAGGTGATGACTAGAACCCAGTATTGGTGCGCAGATGGGACAGCAGGAGGGGATAATAGGGGAACCAGTGGGAGAAATGTGTGGCCGATGAGCAGATTCACTAATAAACTGCTTTGGACCATGATCAGATCGTGTAGATCAGGGGTGTCAAACTCAAATTCACGGAGGGCCAAAATTAAAAACTTGGACTAAGTCGAGGGCCGAACTAAATATTTATTGAAAAATTTCAACAACATCTGCATGTTTTCTCTTCTTTCAACATATGTAATGTTAAACTTTTTCTTATTAAAATAAATGTTTAATAATAGATTTGGATAAACTCTTTCCAGAAGCATTAACAAATGAGAAATAAAATATTCAATTAATAATATTTCTCTATAGAGGATTTGTCAAATGTTGCTAGTGTGCTGTGGAATAGTAAAATCTGAGGGCTATTGAGAATGTGGGAGAATAACATGATTCCTGAAACAATCAAATGGGTGACGATTGTGGGCATGAACTCTAGCAGGGTTATTTGCCATGCCCTTTTTCCATTGGTACAGATATCCTTTGATTTACACACTTTTCAAGTTTTATGCCTAATGAGCTTGTATCCAGGTGCAGGACCATTTTTAACCAGGAATATATTTATCACTGTGACATGAAACTATTGGAAGATCGTTTTATCCTGAGATTAAAGTTCATAATGCTTACTCAGGCCTGTGTGCGGGAGGGTGGGGTTTGCGGGCGATCGGGTTGGACAACGACAGTGCGGGGGTATTGGCTCTCGCTGCAGGGCGGCATCTCGGCGGATCAGCGGCCCCATCACCGTGAGTCGCGGGTCGGCCTGCGGCAGGGAGGGGGAGTGGGCAACGGTCCTGGCGAGGTCAGGCCCAAGGCCTCCGGTTCCGGGCACTGGGAAGCGGCCTTGGCTTCCCCTGACACCGACCAGGCCCCAAAACCAGAGTTCACGGTGAGACCCTGCAACGTAAACAGAGGAGGTGGGGGTGATTAGCAGGCTAACGCCAATGCATTCTGGGATTTGTTGTATTACTGTGCATGCACTATACTGGCGTGGCGGCCAGCGGGCCACCTCTAATACATTTTTGAAATGATCTTGTGGGCCAAATATAATTATATTGGCCCGCGGGCCAGAGTTTGACATGTGTGATGTAGATCAAAAGATTTAATTCATTGGCTTATTTCAACAAAAAAGTTACAGAATTGCTTGTTACATTGAACCTGCTTTTATTTGGGTGGGGGGGTTCAGTTGTGACCACATGTTCACGAGCAGTTTCTCCCATGGTCGGAAGAGAAACATGTAAATTATCATCGAATGGAAACAGAAGTTTATCTTGTCTCCATCATAATTTACTGTGGGTCACTCTACTGTGGGTCAGCACGACACTGCACTGAAGGGCCTGTACTCTACTGTAGATTTCTCTGTTCTATCAGTTGTCAAGTTTAAACAAAATTTATTAAAGGATGGCTTCATTATGTCAACAATACAAAAGTAGCATTATTGGAAAATTCAGAATAATTGACTAAACTCTTTGATTAAAAAAGCTGTCTTGGACAGTATGTTCAATAATAAATTGTTGTATGTAAATCTGTAGATTACTTTGGATATGACTCATTTTACTGAAAGCATAACCTATTCTGTAAAAGCTATAGACCCCAGACCAATATTTTTAACAGAATATGAAAATTCTTCAAATAAACTAGGGAAAAAGATCTTCAGAAAAGATTCACAACAATACTGCTGGGACATGGGGGCTTGAAATATAAGGAGAAGCTGAAAAGACTGGGACTGTTTTCCCTGGGTAAAAAGTGGCAGAGAACTCATCTTTTAGAGGTTTACAAAACATGAGGGTCACAGATGAGATCAATTTGTCATTTTCCCCAGGGTAACCACCTCTAAAACTGGAGGGCAGGAGTTTAAGGTGAGAGGGGAAAGATTTAACAGGGAGCTGAGCGGTACATGGTGGGTGGCAGGTACATGAAATAATCCGGTGGAGGAACTGGGATGAGCTCCGGAAGGTGTCTTGTTTGGGCTGCAGGGTTCATGACCAGAATAACTGACTATGTATTAATATCAAGCTTGGCATTTCTTTTTCCTGCAGGTTTTCCACTGAAGAGTTAGCCTGATTGAAAGGCTGATTGGATTGGGGAAGGATAGCCTGTAACACTCTTGGTGAATAAGTGATTATGGGCAAAAGACAGAAGAATGTTGATTGTATTTGAATGTTGCTCGTGGTTGCGGGAGTGAGAATGTACAAGGAGTTGGAGGGGGAATCAGATCCTTGAGAATACACAAGGAAGCATGTTTGGCTGCAGGATACAGTTGATGCACCACCTCATGACTCCAAAGTCCATCAAGTTAAATCCATTGCATTTTATTCAGTATGAACCATCCCAGGTGTAAAGATGGTCGTTAGCCAATGCATTTACTTGGAATCTCCCCAAGTTGCATTGATTGATGTATTTTGAAACTCTTGTAATAAGTTGTGAGTTATCGGGCGGTAATCCTACAAGGCAAGCGGAATCTGCGGACGTCATCTGAAGGCATAATCAGACAAGCACTCAGCAGTGTCTTGGGTTCAGATATCAGGAAAGCTGAGTTTGGGTGGGTGGCCACCATTTGTTAGCATTTCTCCAAGCATGGAATCAATACCTTCAACTAAGGAAGTGGGAGAAGATTGTTTTTGAGAAACCCTGTGATTAGATCGGGAGGGAAGTTGCTGTGCAAGAATATATTTTCTTGAAATGTTCTAATTATTTTGTGGATTTCAGTCAGTCACTTTGGAAGGCTTGAAAGAGTTTCTATGCAACAACTTGGAACATTTTTTAAAGATTTATTCTTTACAATAAAATCATTTTCTCTTTTTTGTTAAAGAATTTTTCATAAAGATCTTGATGTTTTGACTGTCAAGGTGTGTGCCACAATAACCCACCGTTGTCAATTGTGTTAAACTGACCTCTTTCTGATTCTGATCTCTGCAATTGCTGCTCTCTGGAGAAACACGATGAAGAGCCCATTTGTATTATAACCTAAAAGTCATGGAGACTGACAGAGCTTCAGGAAGTTCTGCAGAGGAAATGTTATGGAGTTAGCAAATGGCTGTGGATTTTGAAATCTGATAAGACAAGAAGGGGATGAGGGCAACCTAATATTGGTTGGTAGCTGGGACAGCAGATGGAAGGGATAGGGGAATGACTGGGAGGAGCAGGTGGGTGATGAGCACTTGGGAGGAGTATGGTTTCAATTTATAAACTGCTTTGGACCATGATCATATAGTGTATACATAGATCAAAAGTATGTGATCACTGGTTTATTTCAATAAAAGTCATTGAATTGCTTGTTCCATTGAATTTGGCATTTGCAGGAGGAGGGGTGGCAATTGTGAGCAAATTTTCTGGAGCAATTTGTCTCATTTTCACATCTGTTGGAAAATATTCACTTGGTTTGATCATTTTTATACACTGCTGACAAGCAGATACACAATATAGAATGTAAAAAGGTGAGTTATTTTTGAATGTGTTTTTTTTTTTAAAAAATGACATAATTGGAGTGTTGTTAGTTAACTTTAGAAAATGTGTGAAGGTCCTAAGCAGGTTGCAGCAAAGATTGAGCAGGTCTTTCGCAGAAAGATTTCAGCAAAAAAGGTTAGGTGAGAGAAGCTGGAATTGTTCTTTGGGGGTGGGGGATGCGGAGAGGGGGAGAAGAGAGAAACCCAAGTGATTTTTAATGAAGTGCATATGTAGACTAGTTTAGAATGCAAATAAAAGTTGTTCCTGTTTGCAGATGTTTGAGGGAAAAGATGAAAGGATGGTGTGAGGAGGAAAAACATGATGTGGAACTGCTTTTGGAGTAATTATGATCTGGAAACCAATGCCCGTTGGTGGAGTCGATCAAGGCTTTCAAGAGGGGATGAGTTGGGAACTTGAAAGAGAATCATTTCAGAGCCATGGAGTAAATATAGGAATGGGGCTTAATGCACTGCTCACTTGAATTCTGCATTGATTGAGCTGGATGTCCCTCTTGTATGTCACAGTAATTCAATGATTCTATTTTAATTCTGTAGCTGAGCAAAACTGCCATTTGAGTAGCTCTTTGAGAGTTGAAGAGATTGGCTGGTAATGTGACACGAGGTGAAGGTGAAGCCCTTACCGTGGTAAAGGGCAGGATGATCATTGTAAGGTAAAACATCATGAGATGGGAATGTGTAAGGAGTTACCCTGTACAGGGCTGTAACAAGAAGGGGAGGTGTCCTTGTACTCCTGTTAGGTAAAACATCATGAGATGGGAATGTGCAGGGCTGTAACAAGATGTGAATGCATCCTTGTACTTACAAGATAAGAGAGACATTGATGGATTGAGAGGCAGGAAGCTAGCAGGGAAAGGATAGCAACAGTTTTAGTCATTGGACAAGTAATGATATGATGTTCTAAGCACATATCCAAGGGTATAAAAAATCACCATTTTGCTGATAATGGCAGAATGCATTCTCCGACTAACATGGTTAGTCGCAAGTGTTACAATCCGGTAATAAAGAACAAAGAACCCTGATTTCGACTCAGCCTGGTGTTTGTCTCACTCATTCATGAACAAAGCAGACCTAACATCATACAGCCCACACATGGTACTGCGAACGTTCTTGAAACTGATAATTGTTTGAAATTACAGCAGTCTGTACTGAAAATGAGTGTTGTTGTTTTAATGACACAAAAGGCCATTTGGATCAATGGCGGCTCCCATGGGAGGGCTCCTATTCATCCAAGTCGCCCGCTCATTATTTCCCTGCACCTTTGCAGCTTGATCTCTCTCTTGCATGTGCTCATCTTCTCACATTTATACTTTTTGTATTGAATCTATCCCAGGGGACAGCTGTGTCTGGCATTTTTTTTTGGAGGAAACTAGAATGCCTGGGAGAATTTCCATAGTGTCACAGAGAAAACCTGCAAACCCAGGTCTCAGGAGGGGTGATGTAGCAACACAACCTATTTGTTTTAAAAATTCAAAATGCGTTGACGTTTGAGTATTTTGAGCATTCTGTCAAACAGAAATTTTTAACCAAAGGTTGCCTAATTGTATGCGGCTTTGGTTACTTAACTATAGGAGGGATGTCAATAAGACTGAAGGACACAGAGAAGATTTACAACAATGTTGCCAGGTCTTGAAGAAATGAGTTACAGGGAAAGGTTATCCAGGTTTGGATAATCCCTGGAGCTTAGAAGAATGATGAGAGATTTGACAGAGCTATACAAAACTAAGATGGGTTTAGATAAATGCAAGCAGGCTTTTCCCACTAAGATTAAGAGAGGTTAAAAACTAGAGGACATGGTTTAATGGGAAAAGTTTAAAGGGAACATGGGGGGGAAGCATCTTCATGCAGAGAGTGGAATGCGCTACGAGATGAACTGCTAAATGAAGGCTTAAGTTTGACATTTTAAAAAAATTGAACAGGATGGGGAGGGTATTGAGGGATACGGTCTGGGTGCAAGTCCTGTTGTAATGTGAGCTGCTTTTAAAGTGAGGCTGGGAAGGGTTTACTTCCTGTCAGTCGTCTTTATTTTCTGGGTGCCTTGTATATAGCTTGGAGGTCATGCTGTGTATAAGAGGAGAAACAACAGACAATAACCACAGCAACAGTGCGAGTATAAGACAGCTTTAATAAACTAAGAGGTCTTATCTCTCTGCAAGACAAATCTGGAAGGTTAGACTGTTGCTTCAAGGTCACCAGAATGACCCCTGGTGACCTCGGGGTGTAATTACATATCACCACATGTGCTAAAGTTGTTCTTTTGAGCTTGAAGTTGTCGAATGGTTCTTTTTCTAAGTAGACTATCACATTTTTGGGGACGAGGTGAATTGGTTTTATGGAGGTGTTGACCCGTTTTGAATTGGAGCTGTGCATTTGGATGGCTCTTTCGGAATTATCGGTGAATTCATGGGAAGGAAATGAGGATTGGCTGGAGTATGAAGAAAGGCTGGGACACTTTTTCTGTGCTAATGGAATTACTGAGAGGACTAAGAAGTGCTCTGTTCTCCTGAGTGTGTGGGGGTCAACGACTTACAAGTTGATGAGGAACTTAGCTACACCGCAGAAACCGGGGGAAGTTCCATTTGACGAACTGGTCAAGCTCGTAGGGAACCACCACAATCTGAAACCTTCTGTGATAGTCCAATGGTTTAAGTTTCACAGCCTTTTCAGGAAGCCAGCGCAGGCTGTGGCCAATTTTGTGGCTAACTTTAGACGGCTATGGATGACGTGCTCCGTGATAGATTGACATTATAATGATGCAATTCAATGCCAGTTGTTGAGAGAAACCCCCACCGCTGACTTTCAGGAAAGCCCTAGAGATTGCCCAGGGCATGGAGATGACTGCTATTAATGCCAAGGTGGGGGGGGGAGGGGGGGGGGGTGTCAGCGGCAGCGTATCAAGTCAGGAAGGAGACTGGTATACAGGCAAAGCAGGTGGAATCTTTTTGGTGTGAAGGGAATTCACAAATGACTGCAAATTCAAAGAATGTCTGCTACGGTTGTGGCAAAAAGGGACATTTAGCCAAGAAGTGCAGGAGTTCAAAGGGTAAGGTGAAGGCTGGGCAGAAGAAAGCTCAAAGGGCTCTGGCAGCTTCACACTATCTAGAAGAAGCCGATGAAGAGGCAGTGTGTGCTTACAATTTGTTTGGAGTGGAAATTGATGAGGAACCACCTGAAACATATTAAGCCACAGTCACTGTCAGAGGAAAGGATATTAAGTTTGAGATTGATTCCGGGGCCACAGCATCGGTCATCAGTGAGGAAGACATAGGGGTTCAACCTGCCTCCCATCAAAGCTCAAACTCAGGACCTATACGGGGCAGTCCATACCTCATTTAGGGTATTATATGTGGATATTTCAGCCGAGGGTCAGAAGATGGAAACCAGGCTGGTGACAGCTAAGGGTAGTGGGTCCAGTATTTTGGGCCACGATTGGCTTTGTAAAATCCAGCTCCACTGGCATGAAATTAAGTATGCATTGATGGTGGAGGACATTCTGCAGTGGTTCAGGGATGAGCTGAGCACATTGGATGTGACAATGAAACTCAATGTTGACTCTGAGGCCCCATCGTGTTTTTAGCCCGGGGCGATGGCCCACACCATGAAAAACAAGGACGAGGAGGAGCTGAAATGTTTACACCATAGGGCATCATTGAATCCATCCAGTTTTCAAGGTGGGCGGCTCCCATTGCTTCAATTTTGAAGTAGACAAAATGGTGAGGATAAGTGGGGACTATAAGCTTGTGGTGAATCGGGTCTCGAAGCTGGAGGAGTACTCAGTACTCCAGGTCAGCTGGATGACCTGTTTGCGATCCTGTCAGGGGTAAACTGGATATGAGCCACACTTGCCAACAGCTGCATCTCGATGAGGATTCAAAGGAGTACGTCACAATGAACGCGCATAAGGGATTATTTAGATACAATCGCCTGGTGTTTGGAGTAGCGTCCAGCCCTGCCATTTTCCAAAAGGCAATGGAAATCTTGGCTGCAGGGGATTCCGCATGCACCGGTGTATCTGATATTTTGATCACGGGCCACGGAGGTGGAGTATCTGGCTAACTTGGAGCAGGTGTCGAAGAAGCTCTCAGATGCAGGGCCACATTGAAACGCGGCAAATACGTGCTCCAAGGACCAAGTGTGACCTACCTGGGTCACAAGATCACAGCTAAGGTGCTTTGCTTGGTGAAGGACAAAGTGAGATCTGTCAAGGAGGCCCCAAGCCCAAAGGATGTCATGAAACCTGGATCATTTTTGGGCATGGTGAATTATTACGGCAAGTTTCTTCCTGACCTCTCAAGGGTTTTGGTCCCAAGCTGTTGCGCAATAGCACCAAGGGCCAGTGGAGTGAAGAACAGGAGGAAGCTTTCAAGGATGTAAAAGACCTCCACTCAGTGAAGCTGCTGGTTGGCTATGACCCAGATAAATTGATCACCCTTTCATCTGATGCCTCGCCTTATGGAGTAGGGGCAGTTCTCTCACACACAAGTTCAGAGAAACCCATTGGTTTTGCTTCGTACCCTGATGGCTGCCGAGAAAGGATATTCACAGCTAGACAAAAAAAGGTCTGGCCATTGTTTTTGCAGTCAAATGTTTTCATCAGTATCTCTATGGATGCGCATTTACAATTTATACAGATCATAAACCACTGATGAGCCCATGCAGTGAGACCAGATGCATCCCACTGCTAGCCTCCGCTAGGATAGAGTGTTGGGCTCTCACATCATCAGACCTACTAGTATACCATTGTGTACAGAGCAGGTGAGAATAATGCAAATGCCGATGCACTGAGTCCCTTTACCTGAGACGCTGGTTACTACATGTGTGCCTCCAGAGATGGTGTTTTCATTGGAGAAGGTGTCAGAGATGCCTGTAAAAGGTGACTCAGATCAAGCAGTGAACAGAGAAGGACCCAGTCCTGTCTCAAGTCAAGACTTTCCTTTTGCAAGGATGGCCCAGAATAGTGGAAGGAGTGGAACTGAAACCTTATGTCAAATGTAAGACTGCATTGAGTCTGCAAGATGGCTGCATTTTCTGGGGGCTGAGGGTCATCGTGCCTCCAGGGACCATTCAAAGATTGTGGAGAAAGTTCACGAGACTCATCTAGGGGTGTCTCGAATGAAAAGACTTGCAAGATCCTACGTCTGGTGGAAAAGAATTGATCAGGGTCCGGAGAACAGGGTAAAATCATTCGCGCAATGTCAGATCAATCAGAAAATACCACCAGCATCTCCTTTGCACCCATGGAAGTGGCCAGACTGCCCTTGGTGAAGGCTATATTTAGACCTTTTATGGGGTAGATGTGTGGATAGAAGCTCACATCATGGGCAACATTACAGCTCTCTCAACCATGGACAAACTCAAGCAAGTGTTTGCAGACCAAGGATTGCCTGACCCTCTTGGTTACTGATAATGGCCTGATGTTTACCAGTGAGCTGTTCAGTGAGTTCCTTCAAAATAATGGCCCATTCGGATGGGCCCTGTCCACCCAATCTCCAATGGTTTGGCTGAGCGGGCTGTTCAGACAGCGAAGGAAGGCTTGAAGAGGATGACGGGGGACTCTCTTAGCATCAGGATTTCACATTTCTTGTTTAAATGCCATCTTACACTGCAGACTGCAACTGCACGCTCTCCAGCGGAGATGCTGACGGGTCATAGGCCCAAGTCAAGATTGGACCTGCTGCATCCGGACTTAAAGGCAAGAGTGGAGAGAAAGTAGGAAAGGCAGAAGGAGGGACATGATCAGCATGCATGAAAAAGACAATTAAAACCAGATGACAATGTCTGTGTGAGAAACAATCAGTAATGGCTACCCAGGGTTATTCTTAAACCGAGTGGGCCTGTCTCCTATGCCGTTAAGCTGACTGATGGATGTGCTTTCTGCAGACATCAGAATTGTGTGCGCTTGTATCGTACCTACTCAGAGTTCCATGGAGTTTCCAATGGTAAAATGGACTACTATGGAAATGTGTTCCCCAGTGAGTTTGCCAGAGAGAGACACTGGCAGATGGGCTTGGGTCCCCTGAAGAGGATGTCCATTCCCACATGGAGACACAGATCCTCATGCCCCCAACACCAGATCAGCTCAAAACACCTTTGTCAGAGGTTCCTGCTGAGACATTGGAGATGGTACACAGATCACAGTACACTCACAAACTGCCCGACAGGCTAAATCTTCGATTGGACATGTTTTTTTGTAGTAGACTGAATGGGAGTCTGCTGAATGTGTGATTTGTCGTCTTGGCAGATGCACAAGGATTCCTGAAATAATAGAACTTGTCTAAATGAATTGAGGTCCAGAAGAAGTGGAGAAGGGGACCTGTATCCTTCAGTTAAATTTTATCATGGAAAGAAAAGTGTGGTTAAAAGATTTTTATCCATGGCTTTAGGAAAACACCATTCTGTGCTGGCTTGTGCGCAATCAGTATTCCTTGCAAAGAGGAATCTGAATGTTTTGGAAGCTGGTTCATTTTGACAAGTAATGAAATGAGGTATTGTGGTGGATGTGTCATTTTGTAACTCAAGTGCAACAAGATCAAACCAGCAACCACAAAAAGGCATATCACACAGGGGGAAAGATGAACAATTACTTTATTAACAAAAAATTCACCTTCAAACTTTAATTCAAGATCCCCTGTTTTATAACAATGCCCACTATGCAAATTTCTATAACAGTGTAAAACTAATAAATTCCCCAGCCTAAATATAACATATGTAATTAAAGTCCAAGTTTTATTTCCAACCAGCCCACAGAAAAACTTAGACACAAAACACACAAGACTCACAAAACTTAGATTTCAACTGAAGCAAAGATCCTAAACAAAATTCAGTTTGTTTGGTAAACTGCAGCCAAAAGATCTTTGAGAGAAAGAGAGAGAGAGAGAGAGAGCACAAAATTTGAAGTGGTCTTGTGTTGCCTGCAGAGAGAGAGGAACCACTGGCTTGGTTCGGATCCTTCGGGCTGCTGCCTTCGGAATGTTCATTCCTTTTGAAATGCCCAATATTCTAAACTGTCCACTAGACCATGACTCATGCTCTGGGCTGCCTTCCACGCCACAGCACCACCCAGTGGTGGTTTATCATCCAAGTCCAGAAAATTTTAGATTATTTTCTGCACAGGCTCAGTCCGTCTCCCACTCTCTCAGCAGTCCACCTTCACCTTGGCTCTCTCAGGCAAACTGTCACTTTTTAACATAAAACCACACAACACACAGCACAGAAGTCTAACACAAGAAATCCACAATCCTACCTTCACGGGAGTGTGGGTAACTATGGATACTGATAAAGACATTCTTAGAATTTCTTTCTTTTTCTTTTCTTTGGCTTGGCTTCGGACGAAGATTTATGGAGGGGTAATGTCCACGTCAGCTGCGGGCTCGTTTGTGGCTGACAAGTCCGATGTGGGACAGGCAGACACAGTTGCAGCGGTTGCAAGGGAAAATTGGTTGGTTGGGGTTGGGTGTTGGGTTTTTCCTCCTTTGTCTTTTGTCAGTGAGGTGGGCTCTGCGGTCTTCTTCAAAGAAGGTTGCTGCCCGCCAAACTGTGAGGCGCCAAGATGCACGGTTTGAGGTGATATCAGCCCACTGGTGGTGGTCAATGTGGCAGGCACCAAGAGATTTCTTTAGGCAGTCCTTGTACCTTTTCTTTGGTGCACCTCTGTCTCGGTGGCCAGTGGAGAGCTCGCCATAGAACACGATCTTGGGAAGGCGATGGTCCTCCATTCTGGAGACGTGATCCACCCAGCGCAGTTGGATCTTCAGCAGCGTGGATTCAATGCTGTCGGCCTCTGCCATCTCGAGTATTTCGATGTTAGGGATGAAGTCGCTCCAATGAACGTTGAGGATGGAGCAGAGACAACGCTGGTGGAAACGTTCTAGGAGCAGTATGATGCTGAAACAAGCCATGAAAGACCTCAACAATGAAGATGCTGATCCGGTACCGCTCGGATGGTAGTCTCTTCAATCTGAGGCGCCTGCAAGCTCACACCAAGACACAAGAGCAACTTGTCCGTGAACTACTCTTTGCAGATGATGCCGCTTTTGTTGCCCATTCAGAGCCAGCTCTTCAGCGCTTGACGTCCTGTTTTGCGGAAACTGCCAAAATGTTTGGCGTGGAAGTCAGCCTGAAGAAAACTGAGGTCCTCCATCAGCCAGCTCCCCGACATGACTACCAGCCCCCCCATCGGGCACACAAAACTCAAAACGGTCAACCAGTTTACCTATCTTGGCTGCACCATTTCATCGGATGCAAGGATCGACAACGAGATAGACAACAGACTCGCCAAGGCAAATAGCGCCTTTGGAAGACTACACAAAAGAGTCTGGAAAAACAACCAACTGAAAAACCTCACAAAGATTAGCGTATACAGAGCCGTTGTCATACCCACACTCCTGTTCTTAGAATAACATGGGCTCTTTTATGCTTTTAAAATAGTTGCTTGTCATTTCTGTTTCGATAAATCATTAACTCACAATTTGTATTGAACTGGAAACTACGTGGAACAAATGAAATTAACAAATTTGGATAAAAGATGCCCATCATTTTATTAACAACTTAGAGAGATGAACACAGCATCAATCATTTTAATGTTAAAGCAATCACAAAATATTAAATTGTGCACATTGATTATTAAATGTTTTAACATAGCAAGTCTTTAGATGCTATAGGTGTTAATAATGATGACCAATCTTCTGGAGAGGTACTATAAAGAACATCCTTTCGCTTTGGCTTGTATTGTTCAGAAGCAAAAAAACATATTTCTGGTCTTCTTGTAAAAGACATTGGTGAGCCCACACTTTGAATATTATCCACCGTTCATGTCACCCAGCCACAAGAAAGATGTCATAAAGCTGGAAAGGATGCAGACACAACATGTTACTAGAAGCCCTTTTACCCTGTCCTTGAAAATGGTAATTAACTGTTTCACTTACCTGTGTGAACGCGGGATTGGCGGGGGTGGGGGGGTGGTCATTTTCCTCCCAGTACTTGCCCACCAAAGTAGGTAGTATTAGAGTCGGTGTGTTTCGCATCAGCTCCTGTGTAAAAGGCTTGCTTACCTTCCTGGGACGCCAACGCTGTAATGCTGCAGGTCCCACCTCCTTTTGTACTGGGATGCTGGGTCCTGGCTTTTCTTGGTTCAGTGTGAATAACCCAACCTGGCTTTAAACACTGGTCATTCGCACGTCAATAAAATGGGATCACTGCGCACAAGGGGGACATGACTGGCGAGCTTGAGATATATAAGAGGTGTAAAGGCTGTGCCTTTTACTCCTGAAGAATGAACATGTAGAAGTATAGTTACGGTCAATAGTCAGTCTTTGTTCCCCAAGGCAGGGAATCTTCAACGAAAGAGCACAGATTTAAAGTGAGAGGGGAAAGTTGAAAAGGGAACTGAAAGACACCTTTATCACTTGTCTGGATGGTATGCACAGTGCTCTCCATAATGTTTGGGACAATACATAGTTTTTCCTTTATTTCCTCATGTGCTCCACAGTTTTAAATTGGTAACCAAACAATTCACTTGTGATTAAAGTGGACATTCCAGATTTTATTTAAGGTTACATTTTGATTTGGCCATATACAAATTACAACATTTTTTTTATACATAATCCCCTCATTTCAGGGCACTTTAATGTTTGGGACATGGGAATGGCCCTTTTTCCACTGGCATCCCAGTTAATTGGCTGTGCAGTGCCCCAGGATAGGAAGCTGTTTGTGTGTTTCCACTGGGCCACCTTTAACCAGGACACTGACTGCTTTTTCCACTGAACCACGCCACTTTTTAATAAGGGATGTCGGCAGAAGACTGGAAATTATCGGCCAATTAGCTTGACGTCTGTAGTTGGGAAAATGCTTGAAGCCGTCATTAAAGATGAAAGAGTGAAACTTTTGGAACGTAAGGGTTCAATCAGGCAGATGCAGCATGGTTTTAGAAAGGGAAGATCTTGTTTGACAAAGTTGTTAGGATTCTTTGAGGATATAATGGGTGCGGTGGATAGAGGGGAACAGGTTGATGTATAATTTGGATTTCCAGAAAGTGTTTGATAAGGTGCCGCACAAGAGACTTCTCAGAAAGTTGCAGGAAAGTGGAGTCCGGGGAGGTATATTGGCCTGGATTGAAAATTGATTGTCTGACAGGAGGCAGAGAGTCGGGATAAGTGGGAGTTTTTCAGGTTGGCAGAGAGTGGTAAGTGGGGTGCCGCAGGGGTCGGTGTTAGGCCCACAACTGTTCATCATTTACATTGATGACTTGGAGGAAGGGACAAAATGTGGTGTAGCCAAGTTTGTGGATGACACCAAATTGAGTGGAAGAGCAAATTGTAATGAGGATGTGGAGAGTCTGCAGAGGGATATAGATAAGCTGGCTGAGTGGGCAAAGGACTGGAAGATGGAGTACAAAGTTAGTAAGTGCGAGGTTATCCACTTTAGCAAGAAAAATAAAAGAGCTGAATATTATTTAAAGGGTGAAAAACTACAGCATGCTGTTGTGCAGAGGGACTTGGGAGTACTTGTGCATGAATCGCAAAAAGTTAGGTTGCAGGTGCAGCAGGTTATTTAGAAGGCAAATGGAATGTTGGCCTTCATCGCTAGAGGAATTGAATTCAGGAGTAGGGAGGTAATGTTGCAACTGTATAAGGTACTGGTGCCGCACCTGGAGTACTGTGTCCAGTTCTGGTCTCCATATTTGAGGAAGGATATACTGGCTTTGGAGACAGTCCAGAGGAGGTTTACTAGGTTGATCCCTGGGATGAAGGGGTTGACTTATGATGAAAGATTAAATCGTCTAGGATTGTATTTGCTCGAGTTCAGAAGAATGAGAGGAGATCTTATAGAAACATATAGGATTATGAAGGGTATGGATAGGATAGATGTAGGAAGGTTTTTTGAGCTGGCCGGGGAAACTAAAATGAGAGGACACAGTCTCAAGATTCGGGGGAGTAGATTTAGGACAGAGATGAGGAAAAATAGTTTTTCCCAGAGAGTAGTGAATGTTTGAAATTCTCTAACCAGGGAAGTGGTTGAGGCTGCCTCATTAAACATATTTAAAATTTGGTTAGATAAATTTTTACATGATAGAGGAATTAGGGGATATGGGGAGAAGGCAGGTAGGTGGAGTTAGGTCATAAATTAGATCAGCCATGATCGTATTGAATGGCGGAGCAGGCTCAATGGGCCATTTTTGGCCTACTCCTGTTCCTACTTTCTATGTTCCTATGTTATTCCCAGGGATCGGAGTTCGAATAGAATGGATGCAAGTTGTCTTTTCTCCACTGGACCACCTTTAACCAGGACACTGACTGCTTTTTCTATTGTACCACACCTTATCCCCAGGGATTGGAGTTCGAATAGAATAGATGGAAGTTGTCCTTTCTCCACTGTTTCCACTGGGCCACCTTTAACCTGGACACTGACTGCTTTTTCCACTGAACCACACCTTATCCCCAGGGATCGGAGTTTGAATAGAATGGATGGATGTTGTCATTTCTCCACTGGTTTAATTGGAAAGCTGACCTCCGCTGACGTTGGGGATACGAGTAGGGGTCGAAGCCTTCAATCCCTGGCGTGATTTGATGCAATGTTGGTGATTGTTTTCTTTTTTCCACTGGTCCCTGTCACAGTTGATTCCCTGTCAATTCTTGCAACAAAGTGCCAATGGAAAAGAGGCAGTTGTTTAGTTCTTTGTTGCATTATGCCCTGCATGAAATGACTGAATCATGGACTTCAAGCATAGACATCACCAGGTGCTAAATATCCATCTTCTCTGGTGATACTCTGTCAGGCCTCTACCACAAGTCATCCTCAGCTCCTGCTTGTTTTGGGGGCTTGTCCCCTTAACTTTTCTCTTCAGCAAATGGAAGGCATGCTTAATTGGATTTAGATGAGGTGACTGACTTGACAATTCAAACATTTTCCATTTTTAACTTTGAAAACTCCTTTGTTGCTTTAGCAGATTGTTTGGGATCATTATCTTTCTGCAGGATGAAGTGCCATCCAAGGAGTTTGGAGGCATTTGCTCAAAATTGAGCAGATAAGATACACTTCAGAATTAATTTTGCTACAGTCATCAACATTTACGTCATCAATGAAGATAAGTGTGGCAGTCACACATACCCAGGCCATAACACCATGTTTCACAGATGAGGTGATATGCTTTGAATCTTGGGCAGGACCTTTACACCTCCACACTTTGCTCTTGCCATCACTCTGATACAGTTTAATATTGGTCCAGAATTCTGTAGGCTCTTTTAAAATCTGCTTGGCAAACTGTATTCTGACCATCCTGTTTCTGTGGCTAATTTAGTGGTTTGCATGTTGCAGCGTAGCCTCTGTATTTCTGTTCATGAAGTCTTCTGCGGACAGTCGTCATTGACACATCCACACCTGCCTCCTGAAGAGTGTTTCCGATCTGTCGGACAGGCATTGGTGTATTTTTCTTCTTATGACGAGAATTCTTCTGTCATCGTCAGTGGAAGGCCTTCCTTGGCCTACCGGGCCCTTTGTGATTACAGAGCTCACCAGTACCACCTTTCTTCTTAACAATGTTCCAAACAGCTGATTTTGGTTATCCTAAAGTTTGGGCAACGTTGCTTACTGTTTTCTTTTGTTTTTTCAACCTGACGATGGCTTCTTTGACTTTGATTGGCACAATTCTGGTCATCATTGAAAAATGGCAAATGTGATCAAAAGCTTAGAAATAAGCTGAGCTCTCTCATACCTGCACCAATAAAACAAGTGAACAGACCTGAGCAATCATAAATACATGTGAAACCAAATATCCCAAACGTTATAGTGGCCTGAAATGAGGGAATTATGCATAAAAAGTGCTGTAATTTCTACATGGTCAAACCAAAAAAAAAATGCAAATAACCTTGAATAAAATATGGAATGTTCACTTTAATCATATATGAATTGTGGTTTTTTTTTTACAATTTTAAAACTGGAGCACAGGGTCAAATTTTAAAAAAAGATGTCTTTGTCCCAAGCATTTTGGAGGGCCCTGTATGAAACTAACTGACAGAGAATGTGGTTGAAGTAGGTACAATTGCAATGTTTAAAAGACATTCAGATAGGTACATAGATGGGAATGGTTTTGAGGATGTGGGCTGAATTCAGGAAAATGGGACTAACTTGAGTACACAACTTGTTTGGCATGGATAATTTGAGTGAAATAACCAGTTTCTGTGCTGTAAAACTCTGTATGAATGAATAAAGTTAATCTTATGGGAGCTTTAAATCCAAATTCCAGTTGATTTATCCACCTTTTAAACTTGGAGACCAATGAAATTCAACTGTGGTAAACCATTGATGAGATTTGATTTAGCTGGTCTTGTGGAGTGAGTTACTGGGCTTGCACAGTGAATGTGGACATAATAAAATTCTTATTGCAGTCTTAAAATTGACAGAGTGATCTTTCTTCTTGGAGTTGGTTGGGCTGAACGGCAATAGCTCATCAGTTCAGCTGTGATATCTGCAAAGAGCAGAGAATTCTTCCATCCTGCCTCCATGTGAGATTATATCAATTGCTGTTCTGATATACAAGAGGGTAATGTGTCTGCTTGGTATATCACCTGTCAGACTTCCACAATTATGTATTTTTATTCCATATTTCTGCATTAAGTACTAACAGTGGGACAGCAATTTTGAGATGAATTACAGTATATATATTTGCAGAAGGAATATTTATCTTGCAACATTAATAAGCTATCATAAATTTAAATCTCTTATTGGAGCTCTACTATTGATGTCAGTCTACTTTGCTAGTCAAAATAGCAAGTGTAATTGAAGGAGGAATCTGTTTTTAGTCTTCAGTACTAAATGTGCACATCTTTCAGCTGTTGATTGTCTTCCTGTCAATGTCAACCATTCAATTGAAGTTGGTGAGACTGGAGCTAAGGTGATAGCTACAGCCAGTGGCTGATGCACATAATTTTGATACCAGTGAATAAAGACAAATTTTCTCCCAGCCCCCACCTTCTGTGCATTGCTGAGTGCCCTGGGGAATTCAGGGGAACTGTAAATTTGTTGATATTTCGCGTTTTTTGTGAGAAAATGGAACGAACCTGCTCCAATCGTGTACTAGGTATTTTTAACAACGTGGCCCTGTCACATCGGCTGCGTGTATGTACCTAAATTCAAGTTGTCTGGCAGGCAGCCAATCTCCACTTACCGATTAATGTAAAGTAGAATCTGTTTCATTCTGACACAATAACAGCAGAATAACTCCAGCAAGGTTTGCCGCCTGGCTGTGCAGAGACTGGTTTTAAGTTTGCTGGCTTGGAATGATTCTCAGGTTGAAGGACATCAACTAAATGAGTTGATTTGAAGGATTTACTAGCAGGTATTTGGTTTTTTTTTTGCATCTGAGGAGATTGTCCTCTGTAAAACTGGATTAGGTAAATGTGACATACCATATATTTTGGCATAAAAGTAATGTCTTGAATCCCTTAAAAATGGGGGTCATCTTGTATGCCAGATTCAAAAATGAGGCCTTAAATTCAACTTAAAAAAAAACTTGACACCGATGTTGACTCTTGAAAACCCCAACTGCAACAAATTTTCATGCTACCAATATATTCGATCACTTTTTTTAATTGAAAAAAATACTTACTTAGAATCCTTCAAAATCACCATGATCGTCTGAAGCAAAGATCTCGGCAAGCACATCTAGAGTCTCACAGTTTAATCATATGTGTCCCAGTCCACACCCGAATGAGGCGGCTTCTGCTTCATCGTCATGTCCCACAATAAATCATCTTCCGTATCATCCATTGCACAAGAAATATCACACTTTTTAAATAATATATTTTTTTAACAGTCTCTACTTTCACTTTATCCTATGATTTGAGCATAAAATCGCACAGCACGTTAAGTTATGCACCTTCTGTGAACAGTTTTTCTGTACTCCATTCTTCACGCACGTGGTCTTTGAATGGCTTGTTCAAGCAGACATCTAGAGGTTGCAATATAGATGTCAAACCACCTTGGATAACTGCCATGTTAGTATTGTGTAGTGCTAAATCTACTTTGTCTTCTCTGTTAAGTGGCTATGAAATCTATCCCAGACCAGCAAACTCCATTTCTTGCATAAACTGTCTGGCCACCTGTTCCACAGATTATCGATCCATAGCTTTACATCATTTTTGTCCATCCATCTTTTTTCAGGAAAACATACAAAAATACCTGCAGGGAATTTCATTTTGGGTTTAATTTTGCACTTGAAGATGACCATGGGTTTGAATTTCAACCCATCGGCTATGCACGATAATACCTCGGTAAACCTGGTCCTTTCGTGGCCTGTACTTCTGGTTTGCACAGTTTTCATACCTTTCCACTCCACTGTTCCATTGCCTATCATGTCGAAATTCATGGTGGTTTCGTCTAGGTTTCCAATATTTGCCAATGCAAACTGGTGTTTCTGCAGGTTATGTGTAATAAACTGGTGAAAACTTTATGATCAAGATCCTTTGGTAGTTTCTGAGCAATTTTTGTTTTTTGTCAAAACACCATAATTTTCCTCTTCTTGAGACGATTGCACCTGCCTACTGTAGCTGGGTGCGACTTTGCCCACTGCATTGCAAAGTTCTTATTTTGCTTAACTATGTTGCAATCTTGCCTCTGTTCACGTCCCCATGCTGAGACATGATTTTCCAACTCTGGCCAACGAAAGAGCCCTCATCAAACATTGCTCCTTTGGTATTTTTCTTCAAGTATATCTTCTTTCTTTTTCCATTCTCTTGCCAACTTCTCGTATACCTCAAATTTTCTTGCAGCAGTGCTGTTGCTGGATTTCTTGGCCATTTTAATTACTTTTCACTTAAAACTTGCATCATGTTTTCCTGGAGGCTCCATGGTAACAGTCAACACTCAACAGCTCAGTCATCACCAATTTTTTTTGGGGGGGGGAGTCGACTTGTATGCCCAACATATGATAAAACAGAGGCTGAAAATGAGGACCCGACTTATCTGAAGGTTGATTTATAAGCCAAAATATACAGTAGTTTGGTTTGAAGTGCCTTGAAATAGAGTTTTCATGGGATTAGTAATTATACTTTTGAAGATCAACTGTAGGATTCCATTAGTTTCTTGAATAAAGATGCATTCATCAGGATGCTCTTTATTGACTACATTTAACACAGTCATCCCCTCAAAACTGATCAGCAAACTCCAAGGCCTGGGACTCGACACTTAAGTGTGGTATTTGACGGCTGTACAAGAACACCACTAAAATTCCAATATGGATCACAGGGATAATTGCAGAGAGGTATTTTTGAGCATTCCTGATTTCCATACAAACATTGCTGATTGATCCAAATTGCAAAGCGATTTGCAGTAGACCTTTGCTGTGAACTATAACCAGATGAGTGAGAAGCCCATGAAAGACATTATATGGGAATTATGAGCTTGCGCTGCAACATTTTACACGAGGTTTGTTTTTTTTTTTGCATCATTTCAAAAAGTAATTGTTTTATGCCTATTTTTTTTGAAAGGAAATTTTGCAGATTGTGAGTAGTTGTAAATTTAGCCTCAAAGTTGAGGGCAATTTTCGGTTTCATTTCTGGCTGATTTCAAAATCGAAATGTTTGTATTTAGGTTTAGATCAGACATCAGACTTGATGAGATGCTTGTTAAAAGGTTTTGATCTTGGTCAAGGATTCAAATTTTATTTTGAGGGTACTTAAAATTTCCAATTATTGAAGATAAATTCTATTGAAGTAATTATTGAATAGGAGGGATAGCAGCTCTTGACAGTGATTTGAGTTGATTTTTTCCTGTTAATGATTAGCATGTTTCAGAAGTCGGGCAATTTCTGATTTGTGTGATAACTTCAGCGAGGGTGTTAGAGATTGGAAATGAAAAGTATAATGTGCACGTGGATTAAAGAGGGGGAGGTGATGGTTAATTTGTGATATGGACAGAATTTCTTGCTTTTTTAAAAAAAAAAAGGAGTTCCTCACAGTTTTGAGCTTGTGACTGCTCAGCCCGAAGATTCCTGAATTGAAGATAATGAGCAATAATGAATTCCACCTACCAGATTTTCAGCTTTCCTGTTCTTGGTAGAATTCCACTTGAGCAAGACCTATTGTGTTTTATGTACCCTTTCAGAAATTGCTGGGAAGCATCATTATGACTTTGTGTTTGCTTAAATGGCACCAAGTTTTGTATTCCCACACAATTTTCATCTGATTCTATTAATGTGGAATGAAGATTAATAGAAGAATGGAGGATGGTTAAAATTTATTGGAAGGCCAATTAAGAATTGAGAACCTTGATTATTTTAGAATGGTGCTCTTGTTAAACATGTTGGTTTCCATGTGAACAATGCAATCAATCTGAGTAACATTGATTTGATGAAATTTGTTATTGTGAACAGCTTCCAGTTCTGCGGGAAGTGGATGAAACTCAATACTCTGACATCAATGATCTAAATCAGTGATTTGCAACCTTTTTTCTTTCCACTCACATACATTTAAGTCTTCCCTATGCCATAGGTGCTCTGTGATTAGTAAGGGTTACTTAAGGTGGTATGTGGGTGGAAAGAAAAAGCTTGAAAACCACTGTTTTAATTTTACCTAATTTGCCTCGTTATGTGCACGGTTTCATTTAAGGTCAAGAAACTGCTCTAAAAATACAAGTTCTCTCTTTCTTGAACCATTAGCAGTAGGCCAACAAATGGTATATATCGTGGACAACCCATGATTTGTAGTCAAAGAACAATCAATAGGTGTAATCGCAATTATTGCGCAGGTCTATGAGGCAGCCGATTGGAACACAGCCACGTGCCACCTAAAGAAATTCTAATCAGTAACTGGTTGAGAAAGAAATGTGGTCTTTTATTCACAAAAGAAAAAAATGTTTTTTCTATCCACCTGAAGAGATGATGGATGTTAAACCTGCTAATAATGCAGTCCTAAATAGTTGTCTCAACCTCAGTGAAGAGACTTGAACCTACAACCTTCTGATATCGAAGTGACACCACGCGCGAACTAAGTCAACCCAAATAATCACTTGCTCATTGATCACTAAAATCTTGGATATAAATTAGCTTTAAGAAGACAAATATTCTGTTGTCCAACAAAGCTGCCACCAAGCTCTAGCAAATTTTCTACATCTGTGAGTTTATGTCATGCACACTCTTGTTATTCTTGTTTGTAGAATGTGTGACACTGCATTGTAGCACACTTGGTGTTTATTAGCATTACGGAGTGTGCTCTGAATATTGGGGTTTCTGTGGCACTGATGGCATGGGTGGTCTCTTTCTTAAAATAAAAAGACAAATAGAGAGGAACAACTTGAAGTTACACTGCAATGTTTGCATTGTCATGTTAATTATTTATCAATGACGCGAAGTAGAAGCAGGCATGACTAGATCATTAAAGCCAGTGATCAACTCCCAGAAAGTAGTTTAGAATAAGTTGAAAATTTTTTTCAGCTGTGTTGAAATGGAAAAGGATGTATATACACATCAACCCAAGTTGGAGACCAAACAAGCCTACTAAACAATGACTCAACAGATTCTGGAGTTTGAATAAGGTGTGGATGGAATGTGGTCAAGGATACTTCAATTAAAATGTTGATTAAGAATATCTTCTAAGATTGGTGCCAACTGGATATGTGCAATTAAGATCTGAGATGAAACAGCATGCAAGTGGTAATTAAAAAAAAAAAAAAACCTGCAGATTCTGGAAGTCAGAAATAAAATCCCTAACATCTAAGAGAAAGTAAGTTCATGATTCAGGTTGACCACCTTCTGTCAATATAATTGGAGATTTTTTTATTTCAGGCTTGCAGGTCTGTTTCTCCTTTTTTTATTTGGAGGGGGCGGGGGATAAAGAATGATTTTGGTTGGGAGAATCGATTGAAGAAGCCTTGATGCTGTACTCAGTACACATGGTGAACCGAAGCTAACTGTTTTCAAGCACAAATGTTTGTATTGGTTTATTTGGGATTTGCAAATGGAACTTGTAGATTTAGACCTCACCACGTAATTATGGCAGTCTCACTTTGTCTATTATTGATGCTTTGAGATTTTTGTCATTCATTTGACGAACAAGCAACCAACTCCAGCAAATTAAATGAATGAATTGATGATTCATGGTGGAGTTAAATTAGAAAGAAAGATGATAAGCAAAGCAGTGGTGCATCATGTGAGTTTTTCAGTGTAACACTTTCACCTGCACTTGATGATCGCATGTGATTAAAAGCTTCACATCAAAATCTATCAATGTTTACTTGAGGCTTGATTCTCCTAAAGCTAATTCTTCACATTAGCTGTCGTACAGATGTGTTCGAGAATATCAGGTTAACAAATCAAATGACATTTAGCAAATCCATGCTAATTGCACAAATCCTCCAATTTCAAGACTGTTCCTTTTTAAAAAAAAAAATCTAAATTAAAAAAAAAATCAAGCAGCCTCCACATCAGAGGAAGAATTTCCAAGCTTACAGAGCAAATATTGCCATTGCCTGAGTGACAAAAAAATGAATAATTGAATGCAATTGCTGAAGGACAGTAGCAACGATCAGTCAAATCTAACCTGAGGTTTTCTGAGATTTTTTTTTCCCTCTCTTGACTTTTATTTTCTCTCTGTTAATACTCTCAGGTCAAGAATCTCTAGAGCATGGGATGTGGAGAAAACTTCTGTTTCAGGCATAATTGTCACCCCTAATTAGTGGCCGGAAGGCACTCTCGACTGGCAGAGTCCATCTGACATTTGCAGTTATTAATTCCTCGGGGGGGTGGGGGGGGTTGCTGATGCTTTGAAGTCTGTAATCTTGGCGAGGAGTGAGATTATTCTATCACATTACTAATAGATTACCCTTGAATCAAGGTCCAATAAATGTACAGTTCTAAAGGGATGTATCATTTTTCTTCTTCCTTTTGTCTATTGTTTGATCATTTCCCATCCTGTCTTGCCTTCAAAAATTTCGAGTGAGACAGTGATTAACATCTTTCAATACCTTCTGTTGCTAGCTAGGCTTTGAGTACAAGAAGCCTCGGCTAACTCTCTTGCTCCCTTGTTGTCCTTATAACCATATAACCGTTTATAGCACAGAAACAGGCCATGTTCGTACCGGTTCACTTGAACAACTCCACTAGCTTCTCCGCATATTTCAATAAGATTGCCTATCGTTTTCCTACTTGCAATAAATATAAGTCTTAACCTGCTCAATCACTCCATCCCAAGTATCAAACCAGTGAACCTCTCTGCAGTGGCTCCAAAACTAGTGTGGCAACCGAAATTGTATGCAGTACTCTAGGTGTAGTCTTATCAACACTAAGCTGGTTGCATCAAAACTCCCCAACTTTTATATGACACTACTAATAACTTGGTATAAATAGCTGCATGCAAACATTTTATGTTTCATGTGCTCGGACCCCAAGGACCCTTAGTACTGCAACATACTATTCATACTAATCTTTCTGTATTGCACCTCGGATAGGTTCATTTGCAATGCTGCAGATATCATGAGCATAAATATTTTTGAATGTTGTACGGTCATTAGTCTAACATTTTTGAGGTGTGATGGTGTATGTGCTTTTATTGGTGTATTTGCACAGTAGGTGGAGAGTCATAAAGCATAGAAGCAGTTCTTTCAGTTCAGCACAATGTTGACCAAGATGGTGACATTCTGGGCTAGTCTTGATTGCCTGCATTTGGCCCAAATATCCCTTTAAACCAGGGATGGACAACTTTTATTTTAAATGAAAACTCACATTCCACCTTAAGAGAGCTCTGTGATTAGCTGAGTTTGCAACTTCCTGCAGCTCTGCATTCTTGGGCAGCTCGGCTCCTGTACTACACAGTGAAGTATTTTGACATGATACTTTCAATGGTCCATTTGTAGCCATCTAGTCCTGGCAACATCCTTGTAAATAGTTACAATAAATTGTAAATAGCCTCTTAAGTTTGTCAAGTCCTTTCTGTGGTATACCACAGAACTGCATACAGTATTCCAGGTTCTGTCTCACCAGCACCTTCTACACCTGAAACAATGTCCCTGCTGCTCTTCTCTGTCTGATGAAGGCAAGCATGGCATATGCCATCACTACCTTGCCTACCTGTGTCATCACTTGTGGGGAGCCATGTATTTTTGTCCCCTGCATCTCTTTTCTCCAACGCTCCCAGGGCCCTTGGTGTAAGACCTGCTCTAGTTTAACTTCCCAAAATGCATCACTTTGCACACAACTGGTTTTAAATTCCATCTGCCAATCTTTGGTCCATTTTCAATTTTAGTATAGATCCAGTTGTAATCTTAGACAACAGACTTCACTGTCCACGTGCCATCCACAAAATGATGATTGCCACCTACATTCTCATTCACATTTTTATGAAGGAACTCTCCCACACGTATATGAAAGCTACTTTAAAATGTAGAAAATTGTCTCAACTTCCTTTCCTCTTTACTGCTGAAGTCTGCAGTGGTGTTCATCATTGGATTTGTATTTCCGTGACCTTAATCACTTGTCTAAACTATGTTTCTTTCGAATATGGTACTTGTACCCATTATTCTATCACAATAGACATCCAATGCACCTGTCACCCTTCTCCCCATCAGACTTTCATCCAAAATGCATTGATTTCCAATCTTCAGACTATTCCAATGCCTCACTGTGCATTATCTCTGAAATATCACTGCAACTCCTGTTCCCTTTGGGTAATTTACATTGTGTCCCCCTTTCATCTTGTCCACATCTCCCATTTGATCTCCTACAATTGTTTCCTCTCCAAATGACCCTAGCGCTCACTCTCCCCTGCCTCCTTTAGCAGCACGAATATGATTTTTTTAATCCCACCACACCGATCGCTATTTTTGTGTACTAATATGAACACTTTGAAAGGCAGCAACTTCATTTGAAAGATTATAGTAGGAGTACATCTTGAGGTGACATTTGTAGCATGAAATTATGAAATTACCCTGGGGTGTTAATTCTCACCTCATCTTGTTACCAAAAGGAATATTTTGATGAAAGAGGTGTCAGTATTTCACAAACAATTGACAAACTAAGTGTTAAAAAGGCAACATTGACAAGGGAATGTGTTTTGCACAATTTATCAGATTGGGGTAAAAAAATGTCTGGCGTCAATGTATGTCCCACCATCATTTTAAACAAAGGTTGCTGAGCTGGCAGTGAAGTAGTATAATTCAGAATATATTTGTGTCATTAAACTGTACCCAGAAATATCTCATGATGTCATAATACAGTAATTTAAAATCCATTCTCCCCAATGAATTATGTAGTCCAAGTATGGCACAATCTTCATAAAATTAATGCATGGTCATTTTGGCTTCTTTCATCCCCAATGTGTTTGTTTGGTGTTGAGTTTTTTCCTCCCCCCAATGCATTAAAGGTCTTGCATCAGCCAGCAAACTGTGGGTAGCATGTTTAGGATCACGATTAGTGGCTGGCTATTACACCAGCAACCCAGGTTCGATTCCCGAGTCTGTGTGGGGGTTTCTTCTGGATGCTCTGGTTTCCTCCAACCTTTCAAAAATGCACAGGGGTGAATCCAGAGGTTAAGGGAAAGATGGAGGTTGGACTTGGGTGTGGTGATTTCAGAAAGAACCTGGTCAGATTGGGGTAAGAACAGCATGACATCAATTATGGACTGGTTCAGTATGTTTTTTTTTGCACCAATTCTATCTTAACCCACAAAAGTTTCACAGATCAAAAGCTGAAATTTCAGAGATATGGGACTGAAACAGGAACTTTTGTACATGCCATGTGGTCGTGCGTGAAAGTGAGGCCATCTTGGGAGGAAATCGCAGAAAAATTGACGAGGAAAGCAGGAGTGGGCTTCACCGGCGACCTGGAGTTATATCTATTAGATAATTTCATGGAAATGTGACAAATTTATCAAATCTCATTTATAAAATAATACTGGTGGTAACAAAAAAAATGTATTGCGATCACTTGGAAATCAGACTCCATACTGCTTGTAACATGAAGGCCTGCAGAAGTGGACAGCTGTGTACCTATGGGGGGACAAAATCACGTAACTTAAAGAATAAATATGATATTTTTGTAAAGGTCTGGCTGCCATACCTTGACCACATTGGGGCCCAGATACAGTAATAAAAAGAAACAAAAAAAGGGTTTGAAAGTTTCCCCAACTGTACTCTGTATACTTAAAATATATGTAAGCTCTGGTGGTGAACTGATCTGCACGTATGGACGGGGAGGAGGGAAGGAGGGGCTGTTTTGTTTCTGTTTATCGTGTTTATGAGAAAAATTTTAATATATTGTATATTTAAAATGTCTCTGTATAATTTAAAAGAAAAACAAAAATAAAATATTCAAAAAAACGTAGTTCATTGGGGTATATCGGCAGCCTTGACTTATGGGGTAGATGGGCCTGTTACCATGCTGCATGTCTCTTTTGAAAATAAAGATTTAAAAAAAAAACCTTTATCACTTTGTTGTGCATAACTTTTAACTTTTTCCCCATTACCTCCCTCTGTCTGCACAATAAAATGACTAGTGTAAACTTTCCATGTTTGACATATCTATGGACAGTAGTGGTGTTGAGTGCCCCTGTTTCACATTATCTCCGCTCCTTAGTCTAGGTTGCAGAGGGATTTATTTGCATGAAGCAATAATGTTCTCTGCCTACAAAGTGCATTTATTATGATTACATATCAATAATGAAAGATATATGGATTCAATGTAGTGTTGATGTTTTGATACAGGATTAGAGACCCTGCAGGAATGATTAGGACATTGTACAGCAATGCTGTTGTAATCAAGGAACAATTCTTCCCCCAGAGATCAGTTTCACAAAATCTTTGTGCCACTGGACTATCAAACCACCACAAGCCAGTTGTTATTATGCTGAATTTGTAACCACTCCCCTTGCCAAACCATGGTTTAGATTTTACTCCATCAAACCCCCTGATCAAATCCAATTATAAGAAGATTTGAACCTCCATTCAAGACGATGTGGTGAGCTGATTCTGGGAAGTTCATGGTATTGGCTCATTAATCTCCTTCATGGAAGGAAGCTTGTTTCAGTTTACATTGTGGTTGATGTTTAGTCGTGTCTGGAAAGCTGGCTGTTCATGCTTGCAGTCAGTGAGCATCTTGAGGACTTGTCTCACCAATGATTTAAAATCATGTGGAGTAGACTGGTATCTGGAGCAATAATAAATGAAGAGACACTGAAACTTTGCAAGCCCATGACGGAAAGACATTAGCAGGAAACTGCAATGTGTCTGCGCGGGTTTTCTCACTCCCTTCGAAAACGTACCGGGGTGCAGGTTCATGGGGTGTAAATTGGGCAGCATGGACTCGTAGGGCTGAATTGGCCTGTTACAGTGGTGTATGTCTAAATTTTAAAAATGATAAATCTTGGAGAATACTGTCAAAAAGAAGACATGCTTGTGCAGTCAGTTGGATGTTGATTATTTTTCTTCCCTTCTCATCTGGAACTGAAACATCTGGTTTCCAAAACAAAAAAAAAAGCATTAAATGGGTCTTCCAAAGATAATAAATCTTGAATTAGTCTAAAATTTTAATTTGGAGAGGGTAATGAACCCTAAACATCACATAACTGCATGCTTAACGTTGAGGGACCAAACTCGATTTGGAAATGGGAAAGGTCGCGATTAATAGGACTAACTCCAGAAAATAATTGAACGTTCTACTTTTCTGGGGGAGAAAAATTTGAGTTGCCTGCCTGTTTTGACATTTTTGTTATGTAAGAAAATAATCTCCGAGAGGTCAACATTTGCCAAAGAAATCAATCTGAATGGAATGATGTATAAACCTGTCAGTCTTGGTGTGAAATGAGCTTGGAACATTCAATTACATTGAATAAAACAATTAAATATGATTGTTTTAAATCCTGGTTTTGAAACATTTACTCTCGATTCCTCTGGATGATTTATTGCAGAATAGTGATATTCCAACCCCATCCCCTCCTCCCAGTGAATGCGGTAAAATAATGCCAAGAAATATGATGCAAGGTTGTAATTACAGACAATTTAAGTGCAGAGCCTACTAGAAAATTCAGGCAGTTTCATATTCCCATTATTTCAGGCAGATGGGATGTTGTCAGTGGAAAGAAAATAAAAATAGAGGTGTAGAGGAAGACTCGTGTTTAAAAATCAAAATTGCTTGTGATGTCAGTTCACTTAATGGTGGAGGCTGAAGATTTTTTTTAAAAGTCAAGATTTTTAGACTTTTCCTTCACTTGGATTTTAAACACTAGGTTCTTGAAAACGTCAAGGTAGAATGGGCACAAGTGCTCTGGGTATTACCGTCATCTGTTGACTGCTATTGAATGTTTGAAATTGTGGAGAACCTTAGTTCGAGAATGGAGGTGGCATTGAATGAATGGTTTTCCAATGATCCTGTAGATTAGTGGGATTTCTACCTCACCCATAAGGAAAAAAAAAGCATCTCAGGATTGTGTGTGATGTCTTATGTGCTCTGACAATAAATCTGTGATCGACTCTAGCCAGGAACTTGGTGGTGGTGAGGAGCAATACTGCAAAGGGAATGATTGGGGAAAGGAGAAGTCATGTACTATTGCATCTGCAGAGGTTGTGAACCCATTGTGTAAACCATGGTTTGCAGACCATCATGTAAAAAGATAATGGTTCTATTATTGTCATTGGGGTTCATTTAAAATGAAACATGCATGAAATTCTTTAACTTTTTTCTAGAAGTTGGAAGTTGAATGACAAATTTCTGTGGGCAGCCAAATTTGTGAAGGATGCAGCACACACAATCTTCCTTGATTGAGGTCTTGTAAAAAGTGCCGTCTTTTGATTGGCGCTGATCCCTGCATTTCTTTCGGAGTTGACACATGATTAAGTTCCATTGTGCCTCCAGAAGGGCAGAATCCACAAGGAGCAGCTCTTCAGACACTTGAAGGAATCTGCAAATGACTTTCCCTGTAGCCGACAGTAGAAAGGTTTCTTTGTAATCACCTCAATCAAATTTGTGTCCTTTCTCAAATAATGAAGGTTTTGAATTTGTGATACAAGTTCCTCTCTACTCGGTTGTAGAACTTCTGTGAGGATACCACATGCCCTCAAAGCCCCATTTTTTTTGTCTTCTGAAATACAGGCAGCCTTTTCAACTTCTGGTCAGGGTCAAAGTAATGATTAAGGAGTTCTTTGAAATGCTCCTTCCACTACTGGATGGCTATGCCTTGGTTCTAAGTTCACCATCACAATTACTGTTTCCTGAAAGTACAAATGGGCAATCTCCATTTTAACTGAATGATGCCTTTGATTGGGACCAATAGAAATTCGATGAGAAAGATGAACATAGTAATGAAAATGCTTTTGGACTGAATGATTCAGTCAGAGCTATCAGACAGGATTTAATGGACCAAACCTTTAATTATCCGTAATTTTCAAAAGCCTGTGCTCATCTCTAAATGTGTCCAGCTTGTGTTTGCCTTCACGGAGTTCAAAACCCAGGAATAACATATCATTTTCTAACGGCCTTAATGCCAAAACAGCTGGGAGGACACGATTTCAAGCACTGTCTATCCGGCATTTGTTAAACCTTTAAATATGTTTTGTCATCTTGGTCTTAGACACTGACCTTGTAATGGAGGGAGCATTTTACATTTCGGGATAGCCTCTTTGTGCAAATGTTTAACTCTCTGGTGGTCTAATTCTAAATTTTAACCAGAAGGATTCTCAGCGGTTGTGCAGTTTTTGTGTGTCCTACTGAACAATTCTCAAATTCTTCAGCAGATGAATTTAATAGTGAATTTTATTTATTTGCCCTAAGAAGCTGTTGTGCTAACTTGTCTAACAGTGCAATAATAACAAAGCACAAATAAATAGATATAAATGAGTGTAGAGAGTATTCAAATCAAGCAGGGTATGAAGAAAGTACAACAACATAGTGCAGGGAATAGAGAATAGTTACAAAAGGCAGCACAAGGACATCATTTTGTATTTGGCAGTGTAAGGTCCATTGAAGAGTAATAGCACACGAAGAAGGAAACTGCCCATGAATCTGGACATTCATGTTGTCCAGCAAATGTCGTCCATGGTGAGGTAATAAACGGGATTCGACATTGGGTGTGTGGCAGAAACCAGAGAATGGTAGTGGATGATTGCTTCTCAGACTAGTGGTGTTTCCTCCAGGATCAGCGCTGGTACCCTTTTGGGGAACACTTGGAAATTGTAGAACCCCAATCATAAATTACAGTTTAAAAGACCTGGTACGTATACACAAGCATAGTAAGAAAGTAAATAAACTCACCATTCTCCACGTTAAAATCATTTGTTTCTTCTAATTTGCGTTAAATGGGATGAATGGAATTGTTTCTTGTCCTCACAGATCCTTTCAATGTTGGGCACAATATTATCCTTGTGTCAGGAGTGGCGTCAAGTTGGTTTCTGTGTATTTTTGTTGCTGCATAATACGAAAATCCAGCCTTGCACATATAAGTCCTGGAAAATGATATGCACAGCAGATTTTGCTGAGGACAGATATCCTTCATTCAGGCTAATCCGGAACTTAGCAAAAATTTAAAGATTTTGTGCTGCAAGTGGAAGTCGGATGTCACATTGATTAGATTTTCATAATCCTGCGCTGATAAATTAGCAGATTGGGTCGGGACAACTAACGGCTTTTGTACTCATCGCTTGCTCCTATTAGAAAGGTTGGGAAAACACTCAAGTGTAGAACAGAAAGTAGTTAAATCTTGTATCATTTCAAGAATACCTTCATCAATAACCACATCATGCTCCATCATTAAAGTCTTGCAGCGTGGAACAACAATCAGTGTTTTCCTTTCACTATTGGAATCCAAAAGTAAATTTTTCTAGAAAATGATGAAACTTTGTCCAGCATATTAAAAAGGTCACATTTTTGCCTTGTAGGGCCATATTTATTTCATTCAGTTTTGTGAATATATCAGCAAGATACACCAGACACATTAACCAGCTGCAACTTCTGAGGACTTTGCGTCACTAAAATACACTTGAAATTCTTGGGGAAGTTCATGTAGCCTTACCAATACTTTTCCTTGGGATAACCATCTCACTTCTGTATGCAGAGGTAAGGTTTTGTGTTGGCTTCTGTTAGGTAAAAACATCATGAGCTGGGAATGTAGAGGGACTCACCCAGTGCTGGGCCGTAACAAGATGCAGATGTGACCTTGTACACTCAAGATAAGCTTGGCACTAACAAGAATGATGAGCAGCAGACTAACAGAGAAGGGTAGCAACAGTTTATTCATTGGACAATGTCATGGTATGATAATTTACTAAGTACGTATCCTAAGGTATATAAAAAACACCACTTGCTGATAACGGCAGAATGCGCCTTCTCCAACTAACACTGTTAGTTGCAAGTGTTACAATCCGGCAATAAAGAACAAAGAACCTTGATTTTGACTCAGTCTGGTGTTTGACTCACTCATTCATGAACAAAGCAGACCTAACACTTCCCATTTCTTCACAGTGAGCTTTAAACAAATGGGACGGCAGGGGTCGACATTTGGTATAATTAAGAAATCTTACTGCTTCATTGAGCACTTTTGTCGGGGTATGGCATTTTTTTTTCACTACGAAGGGCACAGTGAGTACTGTTGCAATTTGGTGCAAACCCCTCAATTCTGGAAACAGTTCCAGCAACTTTCCCCGTGAGAGCCTTGGCTCCATCTGTGCATATGTGTAAACACTTTTTCCTCAGAATGGCATTCTTCATCATGTCGTTATTGATGCAGTTAAAACTTTCTTCCCCAGTTCCCAAAGTTTCACAAAGAAGCACATCATCCTTCTCGTACAAGAATCTTTGAGTAAATGGTGGAACCTTAGTACTTGCTTCAGATGAATTATCCTATCTCCCATGTTCTCAATACGTGGAATATCTTTCAGTTTAAATTTTAAAATGTGGTCAGCCTCAAGCCAAAAAAAAACCCGAGACTCGGTGGTTGAAAAAGGCGTCTTGAGGCCTGATGTCTGCACTGCTGACAACAGGCCTCAAGACGCCATTTTGTTTTGTTAGCATCGAGGTGGCTGCTGTCACAGAAACCCACAGGTAAAAAGTAATTTAAATAAAACAAGTTATTACAAGCTCAACCTATTTCTTTTGTGCAACCCATTTTGGGGTGTGCTGATCTATAATCAATGAGTTGCATGATAATGTAAACTGGATCAGCGAGTTTGCAGATGAGACAAAGATTGGAGGCCTTGTGGACAGGAAGGAAGGCTTTTAAAGCTTGCAGAGGGATCTGGACCAGCCGGAAAAATGGTAGATGGAATTTAATGCAGACAAAGTGTGAGATGTTGCATTTTGGAAGGATAAACCAAGAAAGGACATACACAGTGAATGGTTGGGCACTGAGGAAAGTGGTACAACAGAGGGTCCTGGGAATAAAGCACTGACTGATTATGGCACTAAATTGAGCCGGCTGATGCATGTGTGTTTCTAAATTGAGCGGGCTGTGCTGGCTGGCACATGCGCAGTGAAGTCCCCCCTTCACTGAAATCGTTCCCCCTCCCAAAATGTCTACATTTTTTTTAAAACAAAACTTACGGTGGTGGCAGCTGGTGGCATACATGATCGTGGCCATCTTTGTTACCCATAATCCTCCACACAGCTAGAACCGCTCTGCATTTCCTTGTGGTGACACTGGCAGAGTGGTTCCTGCTGCGTGGGGGATTATGGGTCATGAACATGGCCATTGATCCCATATGCTGCCAGGCAATTTGGATTCTGGCCATTTTAAACCTTTCATAATATATACTCTGGACTGGGTCCATGGATAAACTACAGTACAAACACCGATACAAACCAGCTGGTGGTTGGGTATTAAAATTAGGCCTGAAAATCAGAACATGGAATGTTTGTGCTTGTTGGTAATCTCTGAAAACAGGGTTACGGAGTCCAAAAGGATTAACAACGGCATGAACGGAGGTGACTTGAAATGCAGAGAAAACAGAATCCCGTTCAAAATAATGGTGGCAATTTCCCCTTGAATGGCAGAACCGCCTCAATGGTTGAATATCTGTTGTTGTTTCTACTGCAATAATGAAAGCCTCGTTAAATGTGGTTAAAACTTTCTTTATAGAAGACACTTGTTTACTTCTACATGTTTAAAGGGAAACATTTAGCATGTGTATAAAGCTTTTCACAAATTCAAGAGGTCTGAAGAGCTTTTGCCAGTCAACTACTTTTAAAGTGAAACTCACTGATATGATTCAGTAAATGACCTCAGCCGATTTGAGTATGATCCAGTCAAACCGCAATGCGTTAACAGTCTGTGCTGATTGGGAATCCAGTCTCTTGGGAATGCGTTATCACACCTGCGGTTTCACTTCCCTCTCCCGCCATACGGGATCGTTACCCATAATCCCCACGCAGCTGGAAATGCTCTGTGTTTCCCTGGCGCTGACGCTAGCAGAACGGTTCTAGCTGTGTGGGGGATTATGGTAACCAAGATAGCCATTCCTCCTGCATTGAGCTGTCGGCGATGGCCTGTGTTAGGTTTTAAATTTAAGGTTAGCAATTTTGGACAGTTATCTCCTTTAATTGGGGTTATTAACACAGACTATCAGTGTGGTTTCTCCTGGCTGCTGGCATTGTACTAATTACAACAAACCCATAGACTGTTAATAACCCTGATAAAAGGTGATAATTGGCAAAAATTGCTAACCTTAAATTTAAGGTTAGTGATTTTAGCCAATTATAACCATATAACAATTACAGCATGGAAACAGGCCAATTTGGCCCTTCTAGTCCGCACTGATCCAAGTACCCTCCTCGAATCCCACTTATCAGCACTCTGCCCATATCCCTCCATCCCCCCTCCAACTCTTTCTTAAATGACAAAATTGACCCTTCCTTTCCCGGAAGCCCATTCCACACAGTTACCACTCTCTGAGTAAAGAAGTCCCCCCCCCCCCCCCCCCCCCCGCCACTCCTGTTACTCCTAAACCTTTGCCCGTCAACTTGAAAGGCTGGCCTGTTTCCGCTCTGTAAATGGTTAACTCTCAACCTATGTATCCATTGTACTCTCAATGGGAAAAGCCTTTCCACATCAACTCTATCTATCCTTCTCATTATCTTAAACACCTCTATCAAATCCCCTCTCAGCCTTCTACATTCGAAATTTGCTCAACAAGATGAATTATTTTATTTGGGATCACAGCTTGATTTTAATTTAATGCACAACAGAGCTGGAGAAATACCGCAGGTTTTTTTATGGCAAAGATACATAATGTTTAATTGGGGTTATTAACACAGAATATCAATGTGGTACCTCGTAGCCACTGCATGCAAATGTTTCTCATAATTCATAGTACATAAACGCAGGGGCCCTTGAAATTTCGGACAGAGCCTGTAGCATTTGCTACTTTCGCCACTACATTAATCTGGCCCTGGAATAAAGATACATAATTTTCTGAAAGTGGAGTCATTGTAAAGAGAGCTTTTGGCATATTGGCCTTCATAGATCGAAATATTGAGTGTAGAAGTTGGGATGTTATGGTAAAATTGTGCAAGACATTGTTGAGGCCAAATTTGGAGTATTGTGTGCAGTTTTGATCACCTAAGTACAGGAAAGATATCAACAAGATGGAAAGAGTGCAGAGAAGATTTACTAGGATGTTGCCTGGACCTCAAGAACTGAGTTACAGGGAAAGGTTAAATAGGTTAGGATTTTATTCCCTGGAGTGTTGAAGAATGAGGTATTTAAAATTATGAGGGCATAGACAGAGTAAATGTCGGTAATGAGTTTAAAAACCAGAGGACATAGATTAAGGGTTAAAGGGGAAAATTTTGGGGGAACTTCGTACAGAAAGTGGTGGGAGCTGCCGGGTGAAGTGATGAATGCAGACTCGGTTTTTAACACTTCAGAAGAATTTAGACATGGATGGGAGGGGTATGGGGGGCTATGGACTGGGTGCAGGTCAATGGGGCCAGGTAGAAAAATAGTTCACACAGATTAGAAATGTCTACTGTGCTTAATATTCTATGATTGAAATGGGGAGATGAGATTAAGACAGTGAGAGTAGTAGATGTAGTTGAAGGAGAGGAAGTTGGTTTTTGTGATGGTCGAGGTGCACAGTTTCCTGCAGTCTTTAAGAAGAGCATTTCCTGAATCCAGATAGAAAGTTTTCTATGGTGCACCTGTGGAAGAGAATTTGGAGACATGGCAAATTTCTTGGGCTTCTACTCTGGGAGGGGGGGGGGAGAAGAAACCCTATTTCCACCTCTGCACCATTTGCACTCCTCTCTCTTACTTGAAATCAATGATCGGCTTCTGTAAACCACTGATCGACAAGTCAGGAAGTTACTGGATCCAAATACCGAGTGTGATGCTGTTGCCTAGGTCTTGGAGTTCTGGTGTGAGATTGGTTGGGACCATGGTGTTGAATGCAGAGCTGTAGTCCATAAACAAAGAGTCTTGACGAGGCGGTCCTTGGGTGCATATATTCCAGTGTGGACTGGAGGGCCAGGGAGGTGCCACATCCTCTGTGGTCCTGTTGTAACAGCCGGAGTGGATTGAGGCTGTGTCAGAGGCGGCAGTGATGGTGCTCCATGACCACCTTTTTGAAAGATCGCTGGGTGATTGATTATTGAACGAGTTGCCTTGCTTTTCGTCAGGGCTGGGATCATGATGAACTTCAGGCATGTGCAATAGGAGGAGTAATTTGGTACGCACTACCAAGTGCTCAAACTATCTCAGCTTTCTTCTGAGAGTGCATGGAAATGGCCAGCATTCAAATTATTTATGTTGGCAGCATTTTTGGTGTTAATTACTTGTCAGATTTAATGAGACACAGGCTCTGCACAGTGATATGCCACAACTAGTGCATTCCTGTGCATGTAAAAAAAACCGAGCAAAATGTTTTGCATTCTTCCTCTTTAAAGTGTAGTATAATTAAAAGGCATTATGAACCGCTGCACTGTAACACAAAATAATGCTTGGCCAGAGTTTGCTGTAATAAAATCAAAGGCTAAAGGGACTTGGTTTCACTTGTGCACAACTGGCACTGCAAAGAGGAGCAGATGTGCTAGGTTCAGGGCAGCATTTCACTGTCTCACTTCAGAGTTGCACTCAATGCTATGAAGTTGTCGTATTTACTCATGGATGCATATTAAAATGTCACCAAGTCGAGCCAAACAATTTCAATGTGTAAACATTATTTTAATATATAATTGTAATTAAAGCCAATCAACCTTTATTGGCAAGGAATATTAACTATTATACTGTTAAATTTTAAATTAAAAATTGAACCCAATTTCATCAGGTTTTAATTGTTGAAGCAGAAAATAGATAAAAACCTTGTGCCCTCGGATGCTGCAGACAGAATGACGTCTTGTATCAATAATATTGCCATTGTTGAACTAAAAATAACAAGATGTTTTAAAGTGTGTAAATTTATTTTTGATCTTGAACTGAAATTCAACTGTAATATCAAGCGTATGAACGGGAATTTGCCGAAAATAATTTACACGTTAATATTAAAGTGGACTTTCTTCAACAAAGCTGGTACTACATCTTCATGAGACTGATCGAGTCCATGGCTCTGGGATTCTGACGATTGTTAAGTTCTCTCTCTGGTAAAAGACTGATTTACTTAACATTTCATTTTGGGATACTGCATTTGCAACACATAATATTATCCCATCCTTGCTGCAGGCATCAAACAGAGATTGGTGGCTGGTTTTGGACTATGTCTAAGCGCACAAGCCCATCACATTAATTAATTCATTCATCCATTCTCCAATCTGCCGTCATTTTGTCTCCAATGAGGTTCAATGTAATTTCAAGGGACAAAGGCTTAGTTTTTGATTAGGCCCACAACATCAGAATTAGAATTTATTGTCATGAACATGCCACGAAATTTGTTGTTTTTACAGCAACATCACAGTGGAAACATTTATATAACCCATCTTAAATAAAAGTGCAAGAAAAAAAGACAAAGGAAGGCAATGCCTGTGGTTCGTTGTTCATTCAGGAATCTGATGGCAGAGGGGACGAAGCTGTCCTTGTGCCGCTGGGTGCTTGTCTTCAGACTCCTGTACCTTTTTCCTGATGGTAGCAGAGTGAAGAGAATGGCCTGGGTGATGGGGTCCTTGAGGATGGAAGCTGCTTTCTCAAGACTCCGCCTCTTGCAGATCTCCTTGATGGAGAGAAGGCTGGTGTCCGTGATGCAGCAAAGATAAAACTGCAGATGTTTGAATCTGAAACCGAGTCATTTAAATCTTTTGTTTTCTTTCCATGGACATTGTTTGGCTGGCTGAATTATTCCAGCATTCCTGGAAGATCACAATCACTGACCTTTTATGAGAAATGGCTATTGCCCTCTCGCATCCTGGCTCTGATACTTGGCAGCCCTTCAGACAGTCTCTCGCAGTCCGCAGCCTGGTGCGCGTCCTTTGACCGCAAGTTGCCAGCACCCTTCCGCCTATCTGTGTCGTGGACACCGTTCCATCTGGTCATCTCCCCTGCTTCTTCTCAATGGGGGTTTGGGGAGGGAGGTGGTTCCTCCTGTGTTTTCTGGTCCCCAGCGCCAGCCTGTCTTCTGATAACCCAGAATCTGCAACTCCTCAAGGCTGCTGCCAGCCTGGTCGCAGGACTTTAAAGTAGAATACAGTCAGCTCCTTTAACAAGCCATTGAAAACCTCGATGATGGTGGCAGTAAAACCCTGCAGAGCAGTGCTACATCTCTGCCTCATCCTCTCCCTGGATCAGCACTAGGGGCAGCGTTGCCGTTCCAGTCTCCAGTTGTGCCACCACTTTTTTCCTTTTTTTTTTTGCCCAGTCTCATGACTTTGTTTTTCTTAATTTTAAAGAGTGTTCTCTCTTCCTTTTCTATGGAGAACTGACTTGTCCTTCTATATGCCTTCATCGCTGGTCCTAACTCTGTTGTTGTCCCCTTGTACTGTGACAGGATTTTCAAAGTGAGGTGCACCAAATTCTTCACAATACCTCAGCTGGGGTCTAACTCGTGATTTTCTTTTTGATAAGCTTAAAGAAGGTGGCACCTGAAAATCTGTGCTTTATCAGAATGCGACATGTTGGCAAGATAATAATGAGCTATTGTTGTGCCCTGGGTTCAGGTTGTATTTTGTGTGTTTGACTAAAAAGAATCAACGCACACCCACCCACTCCATGATGACAAAATAGAGCTGGATTTTTATCTTTGTTGTAGGATACTGTTTGTTGCATTTCAAGTGATGGGCCTGCTGAATGTTTGCTGTTAATCAGCCTTATTAATCCATTCATTTTATTCAGAAGGAATTAGTTGTCAGACTTGATGGATATGTTACTGTTGCATAATAGAGTCTGAATGTAACCATGCACAGCTTATTGTTATTCATCCGTATAAGCCATCAGTGGAACAAAAATAGCACTTCAAACTACCACTTAAAGCATTTCACAAGTGATCTTTTCAAATCTCCTTGGTTTATTGAATGGAACTCTCCCAGAAGCTGTATTTTGTTCCCTGGCTATACCAATGCTCACCTCACTGACAAAAGGCAAAGGAGGAAAAACCCAACACCCAACCCCAACCAACCAATTTTCCGCTGCAACCGTGTCTGCCTGTCCCGCGTCGGACTTGTCAGCCACAAACGAGCCTGCAGCAGACGTGGACTTTTACCCCCTCCATAAATCTTCGTCCGCGAAGCCAAGCCAAAGAAAGAAGATACCAATGCTCACACTTGAAGTTCTGCTGCTTTCATTAATAATTTTTACACATATAAGTAATAATAATTCCCATAATAAATTGGCAAACTTACCTCCCGAGTGACCGTTCGCGCAGCCAGGGCGTTTACCGCTGGAGTTGCGGTGATTTCGGAGGCTGGATGTTGGAGGTGGAGGAAGGACGTCCCCATGGACACTCTCTCTCTCACCTTTGGTGGAAAGGTGACTCGGGCCTCCAGCACACACTGGGCGGCGGCTGGCTCAGTACTGCTCTGCATATTCCTGGCTCTGGTAGAGCGGTTCCAACGGCGTGGGAGATTATGGGTAAGGAAGACGGTCATTGTTCCCGCATTGGCATTGGCGTGACGCTCCAGTGAACTCTGGGGTTGGCAGCACTGCACCCCTGCTGCTGCATCAGGATTGGGGGCAGGGGGAGGCTGGGGGTGAGAGGAGGTACCAACTGATGGATGGCCAGGGGGTGTTTCTGACAGACTGATGGCTGGGGGTTGACGGATGGATGGGAAGGGGCAGCGGACCGCCAGGGCTAGGAGTGAGGGGGGTCAGGCATATTCATTAGCCCATTTTTCTGGAATTCCTGAGATCAATTTAGACTGCAGGCGCTCTTTAAACACGTCCAGGGAATCCTGGAGGAAAAATGACGGATGGAATTTGGCAAATAAATTCTGTCACAACGTTTGTACACTGCCAGCGGAATGGGAAATTTGCGCAAATTTTCTGCTTCTCAGTGGCTTTGTAAAAGTCGTAATTAATTTGACTTTGAAAATTGTGTTCTTAGTTGCATTATGCATGATTTAAACACATATATTTAGACAAACAACACAGAAACATGTACAGCAGTACACAAATATCAATCTATATATTTGTGAAGTCTTGGTCTGAAGCATTCGATGCCAGTGGTTCTCAACCTTTTTCTTTCCATCCACATACCACCTTAAGCAATCCCTTACTAATCACAGCACTGATAGCATAGGGATTACTTAAAATGCTATGTGAGTGGAATGAAAAAGATTGAGAACCACTGCTCTATTGCCTTTGCAATTCAACGTTTCTGGAGACTTCTTAAAAGTTATGAGAGCACCTGCCTCCATCAGCCACGTGGGTAGTGTATTCCAAATCCAGACCACCTCTATGTGAATAGATTTTCCCTCTGTTCCCCTTGTAGCCTCTTACCACTTAGGTTTCGATACCTCTGCCCTTGGGGGAGATTTTGCCAGTTTTCACTCAAGCAATGCTCCTCATAATTTTGTGTATCTCTCTTTGGTTTCTCTCCCCGCCACCTCTCGGCCACCTCTGGTCCAAGGAAAATTACCCCAACTGTGCAGTCTAGCCTTGTAACCAAAATACTCCATTCCAGGGAGCATCCGAGTATATCTCTGTTGTCTCCAGTGTAATCATGTCCTTCCTAAAGTCAACAGAAGACTTGCAAATGTTGGAATCTAGAGAAACAAACAATTGGCAAGAGAATGGGTTGAACAGAATCAGTGGGAGAAAAACAATGGTTGACATTTTGGGCCAGAATCTATCTCCACTCTGTATTCTCAGTCTTGATGAAGGGTTCTGGACTGAAATGTCAACAATTCTTCTTCAATCACTGATGGAGTTCCTATAGTTTGAAGACCAGAACTGCACGTAATGCATTGGCTGTGACCTAACCAATGTTTTAGAAAGCCATACCACCACCTCCCTGGTTCCTGCCGCTAACTAATGAATTCAGAAATCTTCTGTGTCACCTCATCCACGCATGCCTTCATCTCTAGGGATCCTTCTACTTTCAGATTGAAATCCTTCTGTTCCTTATTACTTCAAAGGGCCCGAACATATCCATCCAACAACTGTTGCTATTGAATAAAATTAATGGATTATAAAGGCTAACTAATAATGAAAAAAAAAATCCACATTTGTTGTGTATCTCCCTTGTTTATTAGTACTCCAAAAGTCCATCACGTAACTAAATAATATCACATTTACCATTGCTCTGCCTATCTCACTAACTGACTAACATCATCCTGTAGTGAGCTCACCAACAACACTACCACTATTATGCAAATTATCTCTTTTATGTAGCATCAATCCTTGTGGAACCCTGAACCACTCCTGCAATTGAGCCAGTTTTGGATCAAATTCCCCAACCTGCCTTGGGTCACATGGGTTCATGCTGCCATATATAATCTTTTTTTTAAATTTTTTATTTTTCACACCATAAATCACATTAGCCATGATATACACTATTTCTTTTTCACACATATACAGTGACTTTTTCTCCCCCCCCCCCACTCCTCCCAAGCCACCCCCCCACCCCCCCCTCATCCATTTTAGGTATACAATCTAGGTTGCATTAAACCAGTCAGACAATGTTGTCACTCAACAAAAATACACCAGAAATTCTACTGAGTCCATTCTTTTCTTTCCTTCTCCTTCCATCAACTTAGGTAATGTTTGTCCCCGGTAGGTTTTCGCTATTGTATTTAATCTTGATGAAAGCCATGCTGGATTTATTCATGTGATGCCAACTGCAATGCCCTTGTCCATGCATTCTGTTACCTCGAAAATTTTAATCAAAGTGATCAGCCAGGAACTCCCCCCATCAAAATCTTATGGAATATCTTTGATTACAGTACATTTCTGCCACCAGGTTGGATCAGCAGTTGAAAAGAAAACGAATGCTATGTTGGCCTTCATTTCAAGAGGAATAGTGTATAGAGTAAAGAGGTGTTGATGAGGCTCTATGAGGCATTGGTGAGACCTCATTTGGAGCACTGTGTGCAGTTTTGGGCCACATCATAGAATGGATGTAATAACGTTGTAGAGAGTACAGAGACGATTTACCAGGATGATTCCTGGAATGCAAGGGCTAACATGAGCAACATTTAGTGGCTCTTGGACTGTGTTCATTTGAGTATAGAAGAATGAGAGGGGATCTCATAGAAACATATTGAATGCTGAAAGGATTGGATGGAGTAGAAATGAATAACACATTTCTCTTGGTGGGGGAATCCAGGACAGGAGGGCGTGGTTTTAGAATGAGAAGGTACCCATTTAAAACTGGGATCAGGAGAAACTTTTTCAGCCAGAGGGTTATGGAATTCATTGCCGCATACATCTATGGAGGCCCAATCATTGGGGAGCATTTAAAGGCATCTAATTAGTCAAGGTATCAAGGGGATGTGGGGAAAAGGCAGGAAATTGAAACTAGAATAGTGTAGCTCAGGGTGGATTTGCAGAACAGACTCGATGGGCCAAATGGCCTACTTCTGCTCCTTTATCTTGTGATCTTGTTCCAATTTTTTGATGTATCGTTGGGTCAATGAAACTGAATATTCTGCACTTCAACCCAAGAATATTCAGTACTGTATTGCATCACTAAAGTACAGGTCCTTGGGTTATGAATGAGATCCATTCCCAAATCTGTCTTTTAAGTTAAATTTGAAGGTAAATTCATAAAATACACCCAAAAGTGTTCAGGAAGCAAAATCTTCATTGTCCAGTGTAACCTGGTTGTTGAGTTGTAAATATTGGCCAGGGCTAACTCACCTGCCCTTCCTTAGCAGAGTGTTGAGGGATTTAATTCATGCAGCTCAGAGAGCGGATCGAACATGGAGGTGAGGGGGTTGGAGGGTATTGGCGGTGAGATTTGAGCTAGTGGAGTTGTTCTAGTGAACCGGTGCGGACTCGAAAGGCCAACATGGACTGTTTCTTCTCCGTAAATGGTTATATGGTTAAGTTGGTACAGGTACATAGTTCTCATTTCGCATCAGTTAGTCAAATGCTTGTCCTAAATAGTGTATATTTTACCTTTCTTTGGATATAAAACCATTGGAATCAATTTCTTGAAGTAGGCACACACAACACTATTAACAGCCATGCGATCTGACTTGAAATGGCTGATGCCATTCTCATTTCTTAATCTGATGCACTAGTCCGTTTGTAAGTACGTGTTGTCCATAAGTCAGACGTTCATAACCAGGGAACTGCTTGTAAATCGATGGATATAATGTAAGAATCGTATTGAATGTTATGCCCATTCCTGCTGTGTATTTTCTCATGGCTGTCACAATAGTGTTTATAAGCCCATCTTCAAGCATTTGATTCATCAAACAGAAGCCTTGCCTACTTGTCTCCACATGAGATCACCAAAAAAGGACCCCTTGTAGAACGCAACCCTGCCTAGAAAATCCTCGACTTGCACTACCAAAAGTATACAACAGTAATTGGTGGGCAAAGGATTGTTCCAATGAAATAATGTAAATGCAAATAAATTAAACAATGTGAAAATCCAGTACATCTACAAGAGATCACCTTTTTGAAGCCAATGTCCCTAAACTCTGATGAAGTTTTTTTTTTAAAGTTGGTGGGGGGGGGGAGAAATTCCTCACGACAAACATCATTCTGTTTAAATTACACTGATTGGTGGGATTCGAGAAGTAAACTAGGCTCATTGGAGACATCAAGGGGCAGAAAGGCGTGAGACATACAAGTGAGGGGAATAAACAGATGCTTCTATAGTTTTGGTGTAGATCCAGTTCATTGGAGAGATCAAGGAGCATAAGGGTGGGAGATGGGTTCGTGAGGGGAACACGAAGGTGTAAAACTAGAGCATTGCCTTGTCCACTTAGTGTCATGGTCAAGAATGTCACAGAATTCTAACCAAGGGCATACATCTGGAAGTGGTACCCACATTGATATTAACAATGTGATTAAAGAGAGGAACAGAATCTTGTAATAAGAATTTAGGAGCCAAGTAGTTAGACCTCGAAGCGCTGTAATGTCTAATGCAAAAATAATTGGAGCAGGTATTTCTATGGAGGAGATTTATGGCGCCTTTGCAATTGGGACTATCTAAGCAATGGCTTAAATGAACTGTTGGAGACACCTTAAGATTTCAATCCCTCTGTGCCTTTGCTCTAAAGTAATCCCTGTTGGATCTTTGTTTATTTGACTGTACTTCCTTATTCCCCCCCCCCCCCCACGCACGCACGCACACGCGCGCACACTCATATGCACTCTGCTTCATTCTCCTGCCAAATTATTGTTTTAGACCTCTAGCTGACAGGATTAGAAAAGTTCCCTGTGAGGTCATTGGATTAATTCTGGCTTGGGCCAGTTTGTGCAGGTCTACCATCTCCAGCGATAAAGCCCTCTCACCTACACCATCCTTTTTTTACACACAGTCAGCTGATCTATACACCTGTTGCTATGCTTTTCACATCAGACATCACGGCCCTTTGAGGTCTGACTCTATTTACCACTTAGCTCCTAAATTTCTGTTGCAAGGAGGAGGCAACATATTGGATCTACACCCAGAACTATAGAAGTATCTGTTTATTCCTCTCACGCCTTTCTGCCCCTTGATGACTCCACTGAACCTATTTTACTTCTTGAATCCAACCAATCAGTGTAATTCAGACAGCTTGATGTCTGTGTGAGGAAATGTCCCGCCCCACCCTTTTTTTTAACTGCATCGGTGTTTGGCGACACTGGCTTCAACAAATGATCTCTTGTAGATGTATTGGATTTGCACATTCCTTGCAATGTTTAACTTGATTGCATTTCCATTACTTTATTGGAACAATCCTTTGCCCACCAATTACTGTTGCATAGTTTTGGTAGTGCAAGTAGAGGATTTTCGAGGCAGGGTTGTGTTCGACGAGGGGTCCTTTTTTGGGGAGGGGGTGGGGATCTCATGTGGGGACAAGTCGGCAGGGCTTTTATTTGATGAATCAAATGTTTGAAGCTTGGGCTTATAAAAACTATCATGACAGCCATGGGAAGGGGCATAGGTTTTTTTTGGCACCTTGGAGTTCTAAATGCTTTCATTCATTCTCATCATCTGACTTATTTTAATACTGAATCGTCTTGAGTTGAAATGCAGAATAATCAATATAATTGACCTAATGATAAGTTTAACCAAAGACATTGGACAACTCCTAGAAATGTAATTATTATTATTGTGTAAATTAAGCTTTGGCCAATTAATTGTGTTGTCAGCTTCGGCTTGAATTTCTGAATGAATAATTTATTAGGCTCTTGGTGATGTGCTAAATGATTAGTTGTATCTATATTTTACATCATGAACATAACAGTCCATCACAAAACACTTCTGATAACACTATAGTATCCCCAAGGAGCTGGTTTATTTCACGATAAGACCCATGGAAAAAAAAAGTGAGAATGAGTGTTTTGTTTTAAATAAGAAGATGAAAAGAGAATCTAATGCTGTTCAAAATATCGAAACAAGACCTGCAGAAGGGTCACACTGGTTTGTGAAGTACATCTTTGCAGTTTACTTGCATGGTTGGATCTCTGGTGTCAAACATTGCTTTGTTTCAGCCGGTAAACAAAAAATAACAATCTATAGATGCTAGGGTCCAGCAGGCTTGATCACAATACTGAGCTCCCTGTCGTTTCGGGTATATGCACAAATTACGCTGGAGAACGAAGATTTTGTTTCTGAACACTTTTTGGGTGTACTTTATGGATTTTGGGCTGCTGATCACGGAAATCTCCTTAAAAGTTTCCTTTCACATACTTTGTTTTTGCAATTGTCTGTGTCAAGCAGACAGAACTCTGAAGTGCAATGTGTCATTGAAAGTTTATTTTCTGCATTCACTCTTTGACTTTTTTCCTGCTGATCTTGGTGCAGTCAGTGACCAACATGGTGAAAGGTTTCACCAGGATATTACGACCATGGAAAAGTGGTATCAGGGCACTGGAACCTATCAGTGCTGGCTGACTGTTGTTGGACACTGACATGAAAGGCATTAGATACTGAGTAATACTGAAAATCAGTAGCAAAACAAGGTCAATTGAACTAATGGAATGTATGTGATTAAACACAATTTTTTTTAAAAAGTGAATTTAATGTTTCTCTAATTTCCTTTGTGATTCAGCAAATCTGAAATTGTCTTTTGTGTTCATCTTGAGGTTGTCTATCATAATCCTCAATTTTTGTTCAGAAAGCAAATCTTTTATTTAAAAAAAAATTTGTATCCGGTATTAGGAGCAGGTGCATGTGTGGGCAAGGAATCTGCAGCAGCGTTGGATGGAACAAGTGAAACTGGCTGCATAGATCTTAAAGTTGGATCAGATTGAGCAACAGTTGGACTTTTGTTGATTGCTAGGATCTGATGTCAGAGGTAAATAGCTTGGTGTGTTGGTGTAAGCATCCCAGCATCCAGCCACAAGCAACCTTTGTGCAAAGGTCCCCGACCCTTTTGCATCTCCTGAAATCTTCTGTATTAACTAAATTGAGGTTGAAAGACGATAAATTTGTTGTTTGGGGCATTCTGCATACCATACCTTCACAGGTAAGTCTTCAAGTTGTCTTAAATGATTGACGGTCTGCTGTTTGGCTAGGGTATTAATCTCAATGCTCCCCTGAGTGTGGTTTAAAAACACAATGCTGGAGTAACTCAGCAGGTCAAACAGTGTCCTTTTAGGAAACTGACGTTTCCAGGCTTGAGCCTTTCCTCAATGTACAGTACGTGGTTTTCCACTGGGAGTCAGACTCCTAACATATTGTGGTCATGCGGGGTCTATGTCAGTGTTGCCTTTTGTTGAAGCAACCAGTTGCACCCTGAGAATGACATTTTTTCCCAGATCAAGAAATTCTGTATTATTGTTTGTGAAACACAGTGGCATCCTTACAGTAAGAGTTTTAGCAAAATTTTTCCAATAGTTTTAAATGCTGTATCCTTGTAATGGTGTAATCAGGTTGTACACCTTGTGTAAATTATTGTCGAAATTCCTAATTTGCTTGAGAACCTAATTTTCTTTGAGTTCAAGTTTACATGATGGCAAGTAACATCAAAAAGCTGGTATATCAACTTTGGATAAAATAAAGAGTTTTTAAAAATCAAAAATAGCTTGACGAGGGCTCAGGCCTGAAACATTTGCCATAAAAAAACCTGCAGTATTTCTCCAGAACTGTTTTGCGTTAAATTAAAATCAAGCTGTGATCACAAATAAAATAATTCATTTTGTGGAGCAAATTTTGAATGTCGAAGGCTGAGAGGGGATTTGATAGAGGTGTTTAAGATGATGAGAGTGATAGATAGAGTTGATGTGGAAAGGCTACTCCCATTGAGAGTAGGAGAGATGAATACAAGAGGTCGTGGGTTGAGAGTTGACAGGCAAAGATTTAGGAGTAACAGGAGTGGGGGGGGGGACTTCTTTACTCAGAGAGTGGTAGCTGTGTGGAATGGGCGTCCGGGAAAGGTGGTGGAGGCAGGGTCAATTTTGTCATTTAAGGAAGAGTTGGAGGGGGGATGGAGGGATATGGGCAGAGTGCTGGTAAGTGGGATTCGAGGAGGGTACTTGGATCAGTGCGGACTAGAAGGGCCAAATTGGCCTGTTTCCGTCCTGTAATTGTTATATGGTTAAGTCATTTGCTGTCTTTATTGCTTTCATTACTAAATACTACTTGGAACACTAGTCGCCTTCCGGTGTCTCATCAGGAAGGCCAACGTCAGTCAAATATGATACTAACATATTTTCAACCTTGGTTATCATAATAAATTACAACATCGCCTAGTGTGCTATACATAATTCTTTCCAGATCTGCAGCTAAGACCTGTCTGTGGTGAACTGGCAATGCTGAGCATTTTTCTTCCAGCTCCTCCAATAGCCCTTTTGATGCAAGATCCTTCAATTCAATCAAGTTGCACTGTGATGGCATCTTTGACACACTTGCTTGGCACCATCAAAGGTGAAGTCCTGGTCAAACTAAGTTCTAATGAAGAAGAAATACATCTTTAGAATGTGTTTAATAGCTGGTGATATCCCACGTTTTTTTTAACTATTTGACAGTTTATCAAATGTTTATCAATGCTATTGCTTCCAAAAGTCCCTTTCACACTGGCACCTTGTCCCAGTAATTGACAGCCAATCTACCAGTTAAGGGTCCAGTGTGAAAGAGACATAAGGTATGCTGGGATAAAACAAGTGACATGTTGATTGTTTTTTGCATGAGTGCAGGAGCGTGAAGGAAACAAAAGATTAACAAGAAGCTGTAAACTTTACCAACGTATGTAAACCTTTATAATTGTCTGAAGGACCATGGGAAAGTTGCCGAAGGGGGGAGAGAGAGAGAGTGATGGCGGATCTGCTCTCCCAGAATTCCTTGTGGCAGAGAAACCCCTCCATGAATACTTTGTGCATACAGCCCTTTCTCTGCCGCGCTGAATTCTGGGAGGCCAGGTCTGCCATTGCTCTTTCCCACGGTCTTTATAATTTGTGCGCTATTGGCGCTAGGACTTTCCCACAGTCTTAATAAATTGTGTGGCTGTGTTTTAAACAACTTTCCCATGGTCTTTTATAAATTTATAAAGGTTGAAAAGGGTCGGCACAACCCTTATGTACTGTGCTGTACATAATGCTTAATTATGTTATGATTAGGCATGATTAATTTTAAATACAAGATCATAGTACATTTAGCAGGATTTAGGGCAGGTTCACCATCGCTCGATGTGTCACTCAGACGTCATCAGTGGAGGATAGAATCCCCTATCCCCAGGGATGCTTTGTGATGAAGGTGAAGGGACAGAGAACTGATAAAACATAAGAGGTAGAAGAAGGAAATGGCAAATTAGTAAAGGGAAGTGAGGAAATGGCAGACGCTTAAACCTTGAGGACTGATACGATGAAGAAGACAACAGATGGGCTCATTTTAAATTTGAAGGAAGGGTATGAAAAACAGTCCCTCTCCTAAACGACGAAGTATTAGTAACAGGACTAAATGGGGACAAGTAGCCAGATCCCTAGTGCTTAATATGCATTGGTTGAAAGGGAAATTTTTCATGGAGATGGTCGAGCCATTGATTCTGCTTCTTCTTCCTTTCCCTTTTTGTGTCTTCACAATAATCCAAAGTTATTTGGCACCTGTTCAGAAAATAAATGTAAATAAATAAAAGTTGGAAGGCTGGATAAAGAAATGCTTGTGCACTTATTTAAAAAACACATAAAAATTAATTAAGTAGAATTTTATTTACAGTTCTTTATCATTTTGACCAGCAGTGAATTTCTCAATTCCTGTTAATGAGGTTGCTTTCCATGTCAGTCTAACCTGGCGTAGAATCAGCTGGCACATTTCCCAACCTGAGAGCTGGGAAGTCTGCTAAAGTTGGTTCAAGTGTGCCAGGGACTGGCAATCATTTGAACAGAGAGCAGTGCTTGGTAAATAATAATAATAGCAGATCTCCCTCATTGAAAGTACGAACTTCACCAGTAACAGTGACCGACTCCTCTTCTGAAAGTAGAAGTTGGTAGTCTGAGGTAAGTTTTAACATTTAAAAACTTTTTGTACCTTTCTCGAACAACCCCACCCTTTTTAAACAAGTTTTTAAGATATCTCCAGCTGACTGAAACTTGGTAGATTCCCCAGTGGTTGAAATAAAACCACAGTTTGGTTACTGCCTCTATCAATACAATGAAAATGCAAGGTCATTACATAATTAGTCATGAAATTCTTTTGTCAAAGAAAACTGTTAATTCATGAGGGAATTGCCTATAGCACCTCTGAGTTATTCAGGCGGATTCTGCAGGAAACACAGTCAGATCCACACCAATCTACAAACAATTCACTGCATCCAAACATTAGTGCCAGTAAGTTCAGGTTTTCCACTTGTGCATTTGTGAAAGCAAGCTTCCAAAAGTTGTGGTTCATTTGCTCTTTTCTAACTGGGCTTTGATGACGTACTTACTCTTTGGAGCGCAGCGTGGAAGAGCAAAGTGCCTGTGTATTCCATCGGAATTGGAGATTAATTTTCAACAGGGAGGAAAAAGGCAACGTGGAGATTGCTTTCAATTTTTCTCCTGGTACCACAGAGCTGTACATTGCAGGAATGGGCCCTTCAGCCATCACGTCTCTGCCATGCTTTTTGCTCATTTATATTAATTCCATTGGACGGCATTAGGTCTTTAGCCTTCGAGCTTTGTCTATTCAAGTGCTTATCTAAATATCTCAGTGATTTATCAGATTTTATCACCCCTCTGGCAGAAAGTCCAGATATCAACCACTCTCTGCATATCTGAAAATACTTTCTTCTCAAATCCCCTTTTTAAAACTTCTTCATCTCACTTTAAACCTCTGACCCAACCATGGGAAAGAGTCATGGTATCTACCCTACTGATGTCCCTGGACAATGAAGATTTTGCTTCCTGAATTTTGGACTGCTGATCACAGAAATCATCTTAACATTTTTCTATCACATACTATTTTTTTTAGATATAACCTAATTTTGTGATTTCCTGTCATATTTTAAGTAAGTATCCTTAACACTAAATCTATCCCTAGCTATGTGCAGGTGTGTGTGAAATACCCAAACCAGGCCAAAATCCAGAAAGTTACTTCAAAGTTCAGTCTTTTAAATTCAGTGTCGAAGCGTAGGCTTTTGAAATTTGATGCCCAGAATTAATGTTAAACTGATGGGAAGACTGGAGTTGTGGCTGCTACAGACTCGCTTTGCAATCTACATTGTGATTTGCAACGCATATGCAGATTGCCGTCACTTTCTCTCCTCTTCAATCTCTCTCTCTCTCTCTCTCTCTCTCTCTCTCTCTCTCCCTCTGCACATGCGTTCCAAATCACCTTTATTTTTTAAAAATTGTCATCCCCCCCCCCCCCCCCCGGACCTAGTTTTATTCAAAATGGATTCTGATCACTGTAACTTTGTAAGTCGGAACATTGTCAGTTGGGGTCTATCTGTACTGCTTCTGATGTGTAAGTGAATTTAATATGAATAAATATCGACAGAGGTTTATTTCACAATGTGTAATTGCAGTGACTCAAGAAGTACTTGCAAATGTGGCCGGAAAACATGACACGGTACAAAGCACAAATGCTGAGAATACATCTATTATGTAACCTTGTGGAAATGCAGCAATTGCTTTAAAAGAGAAATAAGACCAGTAAAGCTTGGCAACAACTACTGTACTTGCCATTGTTCCTGTGTCCTTGTTCAAACTGCTTACAGAACAGGTAATCATCTTCTCAGCACTTCCAATTATTTCTTCACAACAAAGCTTTGTATAGAGCTTGACATAGACAAGTCATCCAGTTGGTGAGGTCCAGTCATGCATAGAAATGTGCATTGTATGTGCTGTATTTTAAAAACATAATATTGACTTCAAATGCAAAATATATTCATCATTATTACGACTCGAAGATTATAATCATAATCGATACAAAAGTGTGGGGCGGCCTGATTAGCACAATGCTGTTACAGCGCCAGCTATCGGTACTGGGGTTTGAATCTTATACTGTCTGTAAGGAGTTTGTATGTTCTCACCACGCGTGCGTGGGTTTCCTCCGAGGGGGTCTGGTTTTCTCCCACTATTTGAAATGTACCGGGTGTGGTAGGCCAATTGAGTGTAATTGGGCAGAACGGGCTCTTGCACCAGAAGGGCCTGTTACCGAGATGTATGTCTAAATTTAAAAAAAAGTGAATGGGCCTGTAATTCTGCAATGGGATGTGGATTGAGTGATTGTAAAAAAAAAACCTTGGTCAATGGAGTTTGAGGAGGTGATATGAGATCATGCACCGTGTTCAAAGGAATCAAAAGGCATATTGTGATCTTGAATGGAGAAAGACTGAAAAAAGAGTGAGTGGTCAGAGGGATCTTTGGTGTTCTAGTTCATGAATCACAAAGCCAGCAGTCAGGTCCGTAAGAAGGCATAGATTATATTGCAAAAGGATTGGTGTTCAATAATGGTGGTTTTATTTCAGCTGAACAAATGTTGGTGATGCCACACTTGGAATATGGTGTCCAGTTATGGTTCCCTTCTCAAAATAAGGATGTAGTAGCATTTGGAGGCATTTCAAAGGAGATTCACTGGGCTAATTCCAAGAAGGAGATGCTTATTGTAGCTGTAGCAAGTGAGGCAAGATAGTATGGATCTATATTCCTTGGGAGTTTAAACAAATGAGGGGTAATAACTTTCAAACATAAAATCTTAAGGGTTGATGTTGAGATAGTTTCATGAGCGCAAAAGTCACAAACAAGAGGACATAGTGATTAAATAAGGGGACAATCATTTAAACTGAGGAGCATGCAAATTCTTTTACAAGAGGGCAGTGAATCCCTCCAAGTTTCTGTTCTCAAGGTTGTTGAAGGTCAGGTAGTTAAAGTAGAGACCGATTTAAATATTTGAAAGATTGAAGATTTGAGGGGTACAGGAAACCGGTACAAAAGAGTTTCGATCAGTTGTACAAGAAACTCGATAGGCTGCAGATGCTGTGATTGTAGTTAAAAACACTTAAATGCTGGAAGAGCTCGGCTGGTTTATTCAGCATCTATAGGAGACAAAGATATATTGCTGACATTTCAGCCTGGAACTCTCCTTCAACGAAAAATTAGAAAAGGCAGAAGCAGGATATATTAGAAGGTCTCAGAATTCGAACAGTAGTTGAGGAATCCAGGCCAAGAAAAGGTGTAATTGGATATGATAAAGGTCTAGGTGGAATTTATCATGTCTTAAGGAGACAAGGGGTCTGTGGAATGGAGAGACGGTGGGGGAAGAGGGGAATGGGAGGAAATTTAACCAAAGCCAGGGAAGTTGATATTAACACCATCCGGTTGGAGGGTGCCCAGTTGGAAGATGAGGCTTTGTTCCTCCAATATGCAATTGGTCTTAGCCTGGCAGTATGCGAGACCGTGGATTTACATGTAGGAAAGAGAATTGAAAATGAGTGGCCACTGGGAGATCCATGTTATTGTGGCAGGCAGAGCTGAGGTGTTCAACAAAAAATCTCCCAATCAGTCTCTCCGATGATCGCATTCAGTGGTAGGGAAGACTTGCCCACTCCTGCTAAACAAAAATGGCAACCATGACTGAGCTGCTGTCATGGCAATGCTGCTGCTCTGCAGGGTCCTACCGTCCGGTCCTCACGATGACTGCTCCATACAGGCTTTAAATTGCCTATTAAAGGAACTGACAGTATTTTTAAATATCCTGCAACTGAGGTCTGAGCCCAAAATGGTGGTGCCTGTGATGGGCAGCATACCATAAGGGAAGCAGCGGACTGGTGCCGGGCACCAGAAGTGGGGTGAGCAACCCCCCCACCTTTGAGAAGAAGAATTGGAGATGACCCGACACATCAGTGACCACAGCAGTAGACCAGTGAGGGGCTCAATGGATGACCCACAGAGGCTGTGGGCCGCTGGTGACTTGTGGTTGAAGGGTACACACAAGCGGACCACTGGAGAGTGGCTCATGGGAACCAGGTATCGGAGCTGGTATTCAAAAGGATGCTGAGATTAAGAAGGGCCCCCAAAGAGATTTGGGCACTGAAGGCTTCCTGATCGTATCGGAGCTCGGGTTGACGATGGTTCGAAGCAAAGACTGTGTGGTCGCAGAGGCTGCAGGAGTGCTGGAGAAAAATTGTCTCTGAAGGGACTCTCTTTTGCTTCTCTGACTCCGATTATTAGGGGCGCTGTTCGTGACAACTCTTTGCCTTATGGCAGACAAAAATTGAAGAATATCATGTATATTGCATTTTTAATGTATTATTATGTGGCAATAAAAGGAAACTTTGAACCTTTATTTTGTGTAGTATTGGGTTGTTCTTTCAATTTTTACACTTATTAGTAAGATTTCTCTGAGTAATCTCATTGGATGAATTATCTAGTTCACAGTGAGCCAATGTACTGTTTCATATGAGTGCCATCACAGTCGAGATGGGGAATTGTCAGAGGTAGTTGATGTAGAGGCGTACGATAACCTTCCATAGGAGCTTGAAAGTCAAGACCAGGTAAAGTAGGGATTAATGAATACAGAAATGTGTAGCAATGCTCAGTCCTCGTAAGATTTTGGGAGAAGCAGCAACAGCTCGCACAGATTTTTAAGCCTGCATCACAGTTTAATCAATTCACATTGATCCTCAACTTGGTTTACTTTCCCCACTTAATTATTTTATCTCTTGGTGTCCAAAATTTCATCAGTTTTGTCTTTGTATTTACTGAACAGCTGAGCATCCAGAGCATTCTGGGATAGAGAATTTGCAAACTGAATTAAAAAAAAATATATTTTCATCTCAGATCTAAATAGCCATTGTTAAGAATGGTTGAGGACTGCCTGCCCCCCCCTCCCCAACATTATCTGTATCCACGGTGTAAAGTCCTTTCAGAATATTGTGTGCTTCAAGAGGCTACATCTTAATCTTCTCAAGGAAACAGACCCATCTTCTTTCCACCTTGTTTATTTGTATAGGAACCCATCCATTGAATATTTGGTGTTATGACTGCATTCTTCTTTTGGGATAGGAGATTGAGGTTGTGTGCCGCTGTAGTCTCAGCTAAGTCTCAGTGGTCTCTGTAGTCCACCATTGCTTTACTCTTCTACATCAATTGCCTTACGATGAAGTTTAAAGTTACAGAAGAAACTCAACAGAATCTCACAGTGTCCATAGAAAGATATATAACCAATGCTTTCAGCCTGACCCCTTCATCAAGGTAATGAGCAAAAAGCAGGCAGGGGCTGGAATAAAAATGTGGGGGTGGGGGGGGGGGAAAGAGGTGGGAAGAAGGGATGGGGAAGAAGTATGGACCTTTACTTCCTATAGATGCTGTGTGACCTGCTGAGTATGTCCAGTACTTTTGTATATAGAGCCTCAATCAGTATTTCCAGACTTTCTTGTTTAACTGTAATAGCATAACAGTTTGAGATGACAGAAACAGGAGAGTTTTACAGAGCACACAAAGCAGTCAGGTGATATGGTTGCAAGTGAGATTACTTCAGTGATGTTCAACCTTTTTCTTTCCACTCACGTATCACTTTAAGTAATCCCTATGCCATCTGTGCTCTGTGAGTAGTAAGGGATTGCTTAAGGTGGGAAGGGAAGGTTGAGAATCACTGCTCTAGACCCAATTATTACTGAAATGTTTTGCTTGAGAAAAATTGTCATTGGCCCATTTCCTTTGGAGTTAGGAACCCGTGCACATAACGAGTCTATTAGATACCAAGTAAGCCAGTGGTTCTCAACCTTTTTCTTTCCACCCACAAACCACCTTAAGCAATCCCTTCTTAATCACAGAGCATTGGGAATACTTAAAGTGGTATGTGAGTGGAAAGAAAAAGGTTGAGAACCACTGGCTTACTTGGTTGGTCTGGTAGATTTACTCATCACTGATAATACCAGAGGTAGTGGTGAAATACTTAAAAATACTTAAATGTCATGGGTGAGTGGTTTGGCTCTCTTGTTTGGTCATTGTCTGGCTGGCACAATAAGAAGTGCACTGGACAACTCAAACTACCTGGACTTGAATTGAACCTGTGGAGCTAGTTGTGTATGAAGCTTGTATAGGCTCTTTGTCACCAAGTGGGTTTCCCCCAGATGTTTCAGTTTCTTCTCATCCCATAATCAGAATTTGTTGTCATGAACATGTCATAAAATTCATTGTTTTGTGAACATTTTCAATAGATAAACCACATTACCAAAAACACTATAAAAATAGTGCAAGAAAAAGAAAAATACAAAGTAAGACAGTATCTCTGATTTCTTGTTAATTCAGGAATCTGATGACAGCGGGGAAGAAGCTGTCCTTGTGCTGCTAGGTGCTGGTCTTCAGGCTCCTGTACCTTTTTTACCATAGTACACCGATAAAAGTTTTAGCTGCTGGCAAGTCATCTTTGTGGTTGCACTGACATGGAGACTCCAGAACAGATCTTCAGAGATGTAGTTATCCAGGAATTTGAGGTTCTTGACTCTTTCCTCTTCTGAACCCTCGAAGAAAAATGTTCTGATTTCCTCTTCAAGTCCGCAAATGATCTCCTAACGTTGAGTGCAAGGTTGTTATTGTGACACCATTTAGCTGGTTGATAGTCCTGATCAATGAGTGATCTGGCAACTGAAAATTGCACCCAGTTTGTAGATGAGTGGTAGAATGTGAGGGAAGTAATGGGAATGTAGCAAAATGGATTATAGGGAATTTAAATGGGGAAGTAGGATTTTCTCAATGAGCGGGTATAGAATCAATAGTTCAGAATGTTTTTTTTAAATTGCCCGGAAATAAATATGAACTGTCATTTGACACTGGTCATCATATGAATTGCTGTGCATGGACATAATTTCCTAAGGAGTTACAAATAGAAATGAACCTTGTGTCATGTCCCTTTTAATAGAAACAAGGTATTGATGGAGAGCACCAAAAGATGGGCCTGTGGCACAGGTGTGAGGAACTCCTGCAGTGATGTCCTTGGCCTGGGATTCTTGACTTCCAACATACCACATCCATCTTCCCTTTGTGTGATGTATGACTCTAACTGTAGATTGGTTTAGTCTTTGATTTCCATTAACTTAATTTTACCAGACTTTCTTGATGCTGCACTTGCCTTGATGTCAAAGGGCAGGTCCACTTGCCTTGTCTTTGCTGCAAACATTACAACGAGGTTTGGAGTCGAGTTAAACATAGAGAAACATAGAAGATAGGAGCAGGAGTAGGTCATTTGACCCTTCGAGCCTGCTCCGCCATTCAACGAGATCATGGCTGATCTTAAAGTTCAATACCCCGTCCCCGCCTTCTCTCCGTAACCCTTAATACCCTGAAACTGAAGAAATATATCTAATTCCCTCTTAAATATATTTAATGAACTTGCCTCTACTGCCCTCTGTGGCAATGAATTCCACAGATTCACCACCCTCTGGGTAAAGAAATTCCTCCTCATCTCGGTCCTAAATGGTTTGCCTATTATCCTCAAACCATGGCCCCGGGTTCTGGATTTTCCCATCATTGGAAACATCCCATCTGCATCCATTCCGTCCAGTCCTGCCAGAATTTTATATGTCTCTATGAGATCCCCTCTCAATCTTCTAAACTCCAGCGAGTACAATCCCAATTTGCGCAATCTTTCCTCATAAGTCATTCCTGCCATTCCAGGTATTAGCCTGGTGAATCGCCTCTGCACTCCCTCCATTGCAAGAACATCCTTCCTTAGATAAGGTGACCAAAACTGCACACAATACTCCAGGTGTGGTCTCACCAAGGCTCTGTACAGCTGCAGTAAGGTATCCTTGTTCCTATACTCAAACTCTCTTGATATGAAGGCCAACATACCATTTTCCTTTTTAACCGCCTGCTGTACCTGCATGCTCGCCTTCAGAGACTAGTGTACAAGTACCCCTAGGTCTCTCTGCACTTCCCCATCTCTTAATCTATTGCCATTCAAATAGTAATCTGCCCTCCGGTTTGTATTACCAAAGTGGATAACCTCACATTTATCCACATTGTAGTGCATTTGCCATGTATCTGCCTAGTCCCTCAATTTATCCAAATCACACTGGAGCTTCCTGATCCCCTCTTCCGTGCACACAACCCCTCCTAGCTTAGTGTCATCTGAAAATTTGGAGATATTACATCCAACCCCCTCATCCAGATCATTAATGTAAATTGTGAACAGCTGGGGTCCCAGTACAGATCCCTGTGGCACCCCACTGATCACCGCCTGCCACTCAGAAAATGAGCCATTTATCCCAACTCTCTGTCTTCTACCTGCCAGCCAGTTCTCAATCCACATCAATACTTTGCCCCCAATCCCATGAGCCTTGATTTTGGAAGCCAGTCGTTTATGCGGGACCTTATCAAAGGCCTTTTGGAAGTCCAGGTACACCTGTCAGGTATACCTGTCACCATCTCAAAGAATTCCAATAGATTTGTCAAGCACGATTTACCTTTTGTAAATCCATGTTGACTCCGTCCGATCCCTTCTCTGCTAGTCATATGCTCCGCTATTACATCCTTAATAATGGATTCCATCATTTTGCCCACAACTGATGTACGTCTCACCGGCATATAATTCCCCACTTTTTCTCTACTCCCCTTTTTAAATAGTGGGGTAACATTAGCTACCCTCCAATCCATGGGTACTGATCCTGAGTCTATCGAGTTCTGGAAAATAATTCTTAAAGCATCTGCTATCTGAATGGCCACTTCCTTAAGTACCCTAGGATGTAGATTATCAGGCCCTTGGGATTTTTCTGCCTTCAATCCCATCAGTTTCCCCAAGATCATGTCCTTAGAGATACTGATTTCTTTCAGCTCCTCCCTTGCATTAGTCTCTATGTTCCCCAACATCCTTGGTAGGTTATTTGTATCCTCTCTTGTAAAAACAGAACTAAAGTAAGAATTTAATTGGTCTGCCATTTCCTTATTCCCCATTATATATTCCCCTGATTCCGACTGCAAGGGACCTACTCTGGATTTCACCAATCTTTTCCCCTTGACATATTTATAAAAGCTTTTGCAGTCGGTTTTTATATTTACTGCAAGCTTACTTTCGTAATTTATTTTTGCTCTCTTGATTAATCAAGAGGGAGTTGAGAACCACTGCTCTAGACCCAATTGTTTCTGAAATATTTTGCTTGAGAAAAATTGTCATTGCCCCATTTCCTTTGGAGTTGAGAAACCGTGTAGATAATGTCAGTTAGGTACGATTAAAACAGTGGTTTTCATATTTTTCTTTCCACTCATATACCGTCTTAAGCAATCCCTTACTAATCACAACACCTATAGCATAGGTGATATTTGAGTGGAAAGAAAATGTTTGAAAACTACTGCTGTAAATCAAAGAACTCCCTCAGTCCACCTTTAATGTTTACGGTTCTGCATTCACAGCTCTGAGGTAGAAAATTCCAAATAAAAGCACAATGCTGGAGAAAATCAGCAGGTCAAAAAGTGTACTGTATATAGCAAAGATAAAGATACATAGCCAACATTTTGGACGAGCTTTTCACTGAGATGTTTTTTATAAAAAGGTAGGTATAAAAACAAAATGGTGATGGGGGGTTGACGAGGAGAGGAGCACAATCCCAAAGGCAGGAGATAATGGGGGGGATAAGGGAGGGAGGGCACACCAGCAAGCAGGGAGAAGACGGATGGCTCTGTGAATAGAGAGTGAAGGGGTGGAGAATGGAGGAAAGAGACAAAGGGAAAATGAAGGGAGAGAAATCTAGCAGAAACTGGAGAAGCCTATGTTAATGCTATCTGATTAGAGTGCCCAGGCGGAAAATTAAGTGTTTCCCCACCAATTTACGGATGGTCTTGGTGGGACAGTGCATGAGGTCATGGACAGATGCCAGCGTGGGAGTGGGAAGCAGAACTGATGTGGTTGGCCACTGAAAGATTCCTGTCACTGGTGTGGACAGAGCGAAGGTACTCAGCGAAGTGACATCCCAGCCTGTGCCCAGTCTCTGTGATGTAAGAAGGCCACATGGGGAGCTTGATCTGCTGTGATTCCCCAGCATTGTGCTTTTACTTCCATCACGGTGTCTGCAAACTTTCGTGTTTTACTCCGTAGACCAGGGGTGGCAAACTCAAATTCACAGAGGGCCAAAATTAAAAAGTTTTGGGCCAAACTAAATATTTATTAAAATTTTTCAACAACATCTGAATGTTTTCTCTTCTTTCAACATATGTAATGTTAAACTTTTTCTTATTAAAATAAATGTTTAATAATAGTTTGGGTTAAACTCTTTCCAGAAGAAGCATTAACAAATGAGAAATAAAATATTCAATAAATAATATTTCTCTACAGCCTTTAAGCTCCTTTTAAATGTATTTTTTTTCACAAACCAACAAGTCAAAAAAAATAACAACTTGCTTCAATGAAAATCCAATCTTTCAACTATGAACAGTCCAAAGTTAACCAAAGAAAATATGAATCCAAGCTTAGCTTGCTACACTGTGATTTACTCTGATGCACCTGGGTCTAAACCAGATACTTGGCATCTCTTCTTAGATGCAAGTTCATCAAACTCTGGGGTCAGAGTTTGCCTCCCACCTGTCTTGAAAGGTCCTATTTTCTGTCTTTCGTTTGGCCATTTTTCATAAGGGGTTTATTACATGTGAGTTGGGTGACAGGTCGCAGATGTTAATGAAAGTAAAGAGAGGAAGTGGGGGCGATTAGCGGGATGACGGGCCGGCGCCAACCCATTTGCAAAGCATTCTGGGATTTGTAGTATTAGCTGTGCATGCGCTATACTGGTGCGGCGGCCAGCTCTAATACATATTTGATATGATCTTGCGGGCCAAATATAATTATATCACGAGCCAAATTTGGCCCGCGGGCCTGAGTTTGACATGTGTGCCGTAGACAGTTCCAGATTGACTCCTCATCTTTCTTAAGACTCTATTTCCTGAAACGATGCACTGTTATTCTAAATTGCTCTGGAAAGAGAAACCTCCTTGTGTCATTGAAATGAAAGGTTCAAAGCAAGTGTTCATGTTAAATGTTTTGAATTCGTGTTATCGATTGTGTAGCTTGATAGCAAAACCTGCGGAAAATTCTGACCATTTAACTGAGGTCGGTACTAGAATATTAAAACGAGGTCCAAAAATCTTCCATGGGTTGGAAGGTAAAATTAAGTTTGACCCGTTTACAGAGTAGTTTTTTTTATCATGACTAAGATTTCATGATGGAAAGTACACTAATTTTAATGCTTGCTATCTTAAAATTTGTGACCAGGAATGAAGGCATGATCCCAAACATTTGTTGAAAGTGATCAACTCATTGACATTAATGTGTTCTTCTAATGTTGCCAAGTAGCATCTCAGTGAGAAGCTATATCCAAAATGCATACTGTTGTCGTGACAACTTTAGTTTAACTCAAATTCTTATCATTAATGGTCTTTTCAAGCACTTTCAATGCCATGATCTAATTTGTAAAGGGGGAAAAAAATGAAATATGAAGGAATCAGAAAAATCCACTTTCTATAAAGTGGTGATGATTCCCACTCCATGACGATCGTGTTTATCCAAAATAAATGGCACCGTTACATTAAAAACTGACAGTGTAAGCCTTCTTAATGATCATGTATATAGAAAAAAAAGTGACATATCAAAGTATTTCTCAGTAGCACAGGATGCAGCCAATAAGCCTGTTGAGTCTTGGAGCTGTTTTGAGAAGAGTAATCCCATCCGTTCCGTTTCCTTGTTTGTTTATAGCATTGAAGTTATTTTTCTCACTCCTCAGTGCTGCACGGAAATGTGTCCTTCCATCCATCTCATCTGTGCCAACCAGTTTGTCCATTTGTCTTCCAATCCTGACTGTCAGGGTGATGGAAAGAACATTGTCCAGTGAAGTCTCGATCACAGCAGTTCTTTTTTTTTTAAAAAAAAGAGCTTTCTCAGGATCTTCCTTATTTGACCAATTTGCTCGGCCGACGAGCCAGCCAGCAATGGGAGTAGATGCTATTGGCAGACCTTAATGGGATTCCAGTATTGTTTTTTGTTGCATTTGACTCTTTTGAGCAGTAGACGGTCACCAAGTTGAGCAGTTACAGGCAGGTTGTGTGGGTGAATGATGTGCCATATTACAGGAACGTCAAGAAAATCACAAGGTTGTATTGAACAGTGGCACAGGCTCGAAGAGCTGAATGGCCTTCGCCAGCACCTCTTTTTTCTGATCCTCTGATGGGAGCCCAGCTGCAGTAGTGGTTATTGCCAGCATCTAAATCTGGAGCTGTCTGCAAGGAGCTTGTACATTCTCCCCTGGTCTGCGTGGGTTTCCTCCCAGGTGCTCCAGTTTCCCTCCACCCCTCAAAACATATCGGGCGTTGTAATTTGGTGGCATGGGCCTGTTACTGTGTTGTATACCTGTCTGTTTCGTCTGGCAGCTGTGATTCGTGCTCATTTTCCGCATGTGTCGTAAGCGCTTGTCACCTTTGCAGTGGTTCTCAAATATATGAAGATGAATTGGCCTTTCTGAATGAAGACCTGTGCTTTCTTGTCCTGACTGGTGGTCAAGTTTATTGTCCTGCGCAGAGGAGCCATGAAGTTCATTTCGCATGCAATCCCACCTGTGTTTAACCAAGTGTTAACATGTTGAGCAAAAGAGATCAAGAGTATTGATTGCTTCTCCATAACTTTATAACTTTTGAACCATATTCATTTGGAAGATCGATCTGAGGTTTATTTATTTATTTTTGGAAGTGGTTCATTTGCTACCAGTGATCGTTCTCCTGATTACCATTTCTTCCTGGTGGATGTTAGGGGGTTGGATCAATCTCAATCCCAAAATTAGTACTCCTGGCTACCCTTCACTAAACACCAATTGCATTTGTTTGGGACCTCCTCATCTCCACTCATAAGACTTCACCATGTTGCTGATAAGCAGTCAGCTCAGAGCAGAATGTGTGCGCCAGATGGCTGCATATTTTACGATGCTGATACAAATGTGCCAAAAATCAGGTGAAAATAATTTTCCTCAGTCTCTAGGCATCTTTCAATTTAGCAAAATTACAAATTAGCACCCATTTCAGATGCTGAAGAAAAGAAAATAGTTGAAAATTACAGTCGTCACATGTGCAAGTGTTAGAAAAATGGTGGTAATTTGTAATAGAAGACCAGATAATTTCTAATAGCATTACTTACGGTTTTAAAGAAAATCAGAAATGTTACTTACGGTTTTAAAGAAAATCAGAAATGTTTCTTGTAACTGATTTTTCTCCAACTTTACAGCTCTAAATTTTAGTTCCACGGTACAACATTCCTTCATTATTTTTCAATTTCATTTTATCCTTCTCTGCCTTTTCCTATGAGTCATACTGTACAGCTTGCTTTGGCCCAGCTCTTGGACGGTGCCCCTTCTCTCTCTGCATCGATACCTCTGGCACACTTTTTTCCCCCCATTCTTTTTAATCTTGTGCCAGGTACTTTGCATGTGCCCAGATGGCAGACGACATGGAGTGGGTGGGAATTGGCTATCAAATCAACTGGATAAGGTCACTCGCAGTTAAGTGGGTTATAAATAAGTTCTGCAGAAGGCCATTTTTAATTTTAATATCTACCACAGTTTAAAAAAAAATAAAGGTTTTTAATTCTGGGGCATTGTGGTTTTTAAAAAATCATTTATTTGAATTTTTAAAGCAAGTGTCTTGTGGCTTGGCCAGGCAATTTATTGAAGCTAAAGTCAGCAAGACCTTGATCTGAAATCCAACTGGTGCAACGATCAAGTTGAGCTGCCTACTCCTCTTTTGAGATTTGGTTGGTGAGTGATTTCTTCCACCCCCACCCCAACCAACACTTGCCTACTCACATTGGCCACCTTTGCTCAAATTAATACTTTCTGATCATTTAGATTGAAATCTATTCTCAAAGAGGTAAATTTGATATTGCCTGAATTTTAAAGAAAACTGAGGCTTTCATGCCTCATTATAATGCACCTGCAGGACAGCCCTGAATTGGGATGGTCCTGGCAACACAGGTCAAGCATTGGAACAATTTGTTGTTGGAAGTCCAAACTCACTAGAATTCTAGAAATTAGAGAATTTTATATTTAGACTTGCAGCATGGCCAAATACCCCAATTAACTCTCAACCCCTGTACATTTGGAAGAATGGGAGGAAACCCATGCCGATATGGGGAGAACATACAAACCCCTTACAGACTGTGCCAGATTTGAACCCATCGGCACTGTAACAGCGTTGTGCTAACCTCTACACTAGCCGAGAAGCTAAGAGACTAATCAGATTCCTGGAATTTGTTATTGTCCACCACTGGGAGAGATAAAAGCTCTACAGTTACTGAGAAAATTTATTCAACTGCAGCAGCTTTATACATTTTACTTTCATCTATTTTAAGATGTGTCCATTAAATCCTGTTCACCAGACAAATCAAACTGGTAAAATTGCCTGCTATGTAACTGTATTGTTAATGACAGGAACAAGCTGATCCTAATTTTCACTCAAACATCAGAACAGATAACAGGTGGTCTTGTCCAAAGCCTGTAGAGTTCTTTTAACATTTCCATGTTTTACTTCTGCCTTTGGAACCAAACGGCAATGTTAATATGGTAGCCTAAAGGGGTCAAAGATGTGTGTTTCATCTTTGGAAACCTGAAGGAAGTGAGAGCCATTTGGATGCAATTTTATCACCATTGCTAAGAAATGTACTTCTTTTTTCTTCTTTGGCTTGGCTTCGCGGACGAAGATTTAAGGAGGGGGTAAAAGTCCACGTCAGCTGCAGGCTCGTTTGTGGCTGACCAGTCCGATGCGGGACAGGCAGACACGGTTGCAGGGGAAAATTGGTGGGTTGGGGTTGGGTGTTGGGTTTTTCCTCCTTTGTCTTTTGTCAGTGAGGTGGGTCTTCTTCAAAGGAGGTTGCTGCCCGCCAAACTGTGAGGCGCCAAGATGCACGGTTTGAGGCGTTATCAGCCCACTGGCGGTGGTCAATGGGGCAGGCACCAAGAGATTTCTTTAGGCAGTCCTTGTACCTTTTCTTTGAAGAAACTACAGGAACCACACGGATGTTTGTCTTTTTGTTTTCCATTCCATCATCTTACTTTAATGCAAGTCAAGGATCTTGCATAAATAAAGCACTTCAAATTGTCAACATTTGCTCAAATTTTATCCAAGCAGAAGTAATTGCCTACTTGAACTCTGTTCACTTCAGAAATCAAAAATAATTACAGAAACAAAATATCAGGGTGATGCAGTCACTTAAAGAAAAAGTCACTGTATATGTGTGAAAAAGAAATAGTGTATATTATGTGAAAAATAAAAAAATTTAAAAAAAAAAGTGTATCACTCATTAAAATTGTTCGGAGTACAGTTATATCCCGCTTTATGAATATTCACTTTTACCAAAGGATTTTCGGCTTTTGTGAAAAAGCAGCCAGGGGGACTATCAGTGCATGGCCAGCGGGGCAGTCACAGGACGGTCAGTGGGGCTGTCAAAACTCACCGTCTTCCCAATTCTGCTCAGTGAATCCACACTACATACATTATTTTTATATTATATCATTTCTGCTTTTACTGTATGTTAGTGTTATTTTAGGTTTCATGTATTATTTGGTATGATTTGGTGGGGTTTTTGGCTCTGGGAACGCTCAAAGATTTTTCCCATAGAAGCGATTGCCATTGATTTCTTTGCTTTACGCCATTTTGACTTACGAAAGGTTTCGTAACGCTGCCCAGATCTTTCTTAAGTCACTTTTTGTCTTGATGCTGATTGTATGTACACTGGGACATCAAATTCCACTTGTCAGTCTGCATTTAATGCAGTGGGAGACCAAGAGTTGATAATGATCAGGTGAGTGAGTTTTTACCTTTTTTTGTGTTTTGTGAGTAAAAAGGAAATAAACAGGTTTGCTCACTAATCTTTCCAGAGGTTGCTTGTCAGCAATATTGTTTCACTCAGTAGATAAGAGGTGAAGGAGATTTCAGACAGGCTGTGATATAAAACCAGTTGAAGAATTATTTATTAGATGGAGTAAAGCATGATGGGAGATGAAACCTGCATCTTAAGATTGGTGGCTCTGCGCATACTTATAATGTCATGTTCTCTGGTAAATATTTTACATGCTCTCAAAATCAGAAAATGGTGCACTGAATGTGAATTGTTTGCTGTAAATATATATTTTTTGTTTAAATAAGCGATAAGCAGTAGTCCAGAAAGCAGGTCTGTGTCAGTCCAATTTAGATCTCAAAAGCATTTTCAAAATAGATTTAGTTTCTCTGGTATCTTATTAGTGGCTGTTCCTGGCAGATCATTTATGGACTGTTGGGTGGTTTGAGCTCAGCAGTTTGCTTTTCTCTCTTGATTGTTGCCTTCTGCCACAGCTCCTTGCATGGTGAGATCCCATAAAAGGGCCAGGATGAAATCCAATCAGGCCAGGCTTGGTATCCCACTGGCTCTTGTGGCCTAATTCCCGTTACTTGTTCCTGGCACATAAATCTCACAACAGAAGCATATTTTTGAAAAGTCGCTGTGTCCTGTTGATTATAGATATTTTCCCCGGTATTCTTTTGCTGTTCTTCCTCTTCACTTATGATTTTTTGATATTTCCTTTTCTACCTTGAATCGTCTTGCTTCAGCTTCTGAGTCGTTGTACCTTCAGTGTGGCAGTCTCTTTTTCAGCACTTCCGCGTTGTTTTCTGCTAATTCTTTTCTCCAAATTAGTTTTTGAATATTTGCCTTCTCAACCCATTTCCATCCACATTTTCCCTGCTCCCAGCCACACTATCAAACTGCCCATTATTTTAGTTGTTGCCTGTATTGTTCATCTTTTCTTCCTGTATCCCTCTGAGATTGTATTGGGTGTTGATTGTTTGGGGAAGAATCTGCCCTCCTTGAACAGAACCTTGTATCCAAAAAAATTCTACCCTTCACTTGTGTGCAATCTCTTTTTTCCATAAAAAGGAATTAACCAGAAATTCACCCCTGTATTTGACTCGTATATCAAGAGATAAATATTATGCAATTTATTTCTCCTTTGTGCAAAATCTTTTTATGGTTATTATATAAAGGTTAAATGTGTGTGTGATATAATGCCAAATCAGATGCTAGAGAATATTTTCTAGTGGGTTGTTGTATTAATCATTTCCTGAATTGGCACATTCAGAAAATGACCTGCTTTTCGGTTCCCAGAGTGACAGCATTAATAAAGACAAAGAAACTTGCATTTATTTTGCAGGTTGTAAATTACTTCAAAACTGATTAAATGTACGCCAGTGTAATCTTTGTTTTATATTGGTATATAATATATACAAGGAACAGTCGGAGCAGGAGTATCAACTGAGACCATGTGTAAATTTGCTGACAATATCGCAATAGTGGCCTGTATAAAATGGGACAAACTGGAAGGAGATTGGAAAACTTGGTTGAATTATATACTAAGAGCCTCGCTGTCTGTGTGTGTGTCACCAAGTCTGAGGAGCTGATTGTGGACTTTAGAAAATAAAAAAAATGTATGATCCAGTAATCAATGGGGGGATCAGAGGGGGAGAGGATCAGCAACTTTTAATTGGGGGTTACTATCTCAGAAGACCTATCGCATAAACGCTGTTGTGAAGAAAGCACGCCAGCACATCTACTTCCTCAGGAGTTTGTGGGCAAATTTCTACAGATGTGTAGTGAAGGCATGCTGATGAGCTGCAAATATGCTTGGAATTGGGGGAACAAACACCTCTGAACGAAAATCCCTGAAAAATGTAGTAGAGTCCACTACATCAAACCTCTCCCCACCATTGAGAACAGCGACATGCAACATTGCAGTCAGAGAGCAGGGGCAATTATCAAGGATCCCCACCACCCAGGACATGCTTCCATCAGGTAAAAGATGCAGATGCCACAGGACTGGTTCTGGAATCATTGCTGCCCCTCAAGAATCTGACTCCTGGAAACTGATTCATTCAGAGACTATTTATACAGTAAAGCACCTGGTATCCAGCACCAATGGGAATTGGTAGATGCCGGATAAATGTATTTTCCAATTGCTTGAAACGTGCTCTTATAATGTCTAATACACCTGCATTAAGAATAAACAGTTTAAAAATCAAAAATGCTATACTGTACTTAAACTGAACAAACTTCACTTGCATGGATATATAAACCTTAAAGCATTTTACTTTATTTTCAGTCATGTTCTTTGAAAACTCTCACTGCATCTGCAGGTACCTCCCCCTCCATCGAGCTGCCCGAAAGACTGACAATAATATTATAGATAATTAACCACCCTTCCTTCCTCCAAGTTTATAGATAAAAGCTCTGACTGGGGTGCCTTTTACTAAGCAGTGAGCAGCAGCTACCAGCTCTTCCTCCTGGACAACGCCATTGTTGTTTCACACAACTTTATTCAAACAGCTGTTTTGAGCAAAGCACGGCCAAAGCACTCTGCTCCCATCTTCACTGAAGGTTTGTGTTACTTCAGAGAACATTTACTTTTTGCACTTTTAATATTGTGTATTTTTATCTGTTCTTTTCTTTGACTTGGCTTCGCGGACGAAGATTTATGGAGGGGGTAAATGTCCACGTCAGCTGCAGGCTCGTTTGTGGCTGACAAGTCCAATGCGGGACAGGCAGACACGGTTGCAGCGGTTGCAGGGGAAAATTGGTTGGTTGGGGTTGGGTGTTGGGTTTTTCCTCCTTTGTCTTTTGTCAGTGAGGTGGGCTCTGCGGTCTTCTTCAAAGGAGGTTGCTGCCCGCCGAACTGTGAGGTGCCAAGATGTACGGTTTGAGGCGATATTAGCCCACTGGCGGTGGTCAATGTGGCAGGCACCAAGAGATTTCTTATTTTAATTCTTTTAAAATTTATTTTCCTCTTTTTGCCGGTTGCTTGAGGCTGCCAATTGATTGAATTCTGGATCCCAGGTGTTTTACTGTACTTCTGCAATTGCACAGTTAGTTTGTTTACATTTTTCTTTCATTTACATTTCTACATACCTGTAATTAGAAATTCTGCCTGGCCCACACAAAAAAAATAAGAATATCAGGGTTGTCACAGTCGCTTCCTCACCTGTGTCACCAAGTCTATATCGGGAGCTGTGCTGGTCGCTGCTGATGACATAAGCAAAGTGACGCACGGGACTATTAGCGTGCATGTGCGGGTGTGTTAAGCGTCAGTATACGGGTGATCGATCTCAGAAGCAGGAGGAGAATGAGGGCGTCAGGATCATGCGTGTGGCGGCGAGCCAGTGGGAAGGTCAGAGGAATTTGGCTGGGTGGCATTTAGGGAGTTGTCTGCAGTGAAGAAAATAAAGTTGACTCCATGGTGTGTTGAAAGAAACGAGTGAATGTCTTCTTGTTTGTTAGCTGCGGTAAATCAGTGCCGTTACAATAAGTGCATGTGCTCTGACAATAACTGAGCTTTGAGGCTACTGCCCCATTCATTTAGATTGTGACAACGACACAACTCTGCCTTCTGGCTCTGCTACGTTACCCAAGATCTCTTCACCCAACAAAAAAAACTTCAGCTTTGAAATCGACAGTTGTCCAAGCAAATAAAAGAATTAAACGATTTGAAATGCTATGAGTTTTGAATAACAATGTGACAATTGCTGAGCTGATATTGTACTCTTCACTGTATTGTAAACCAGAAATCCAATGTTTTCTGACACATACTCAAACAGGCAGCTCCTTTACTGCGGAGAGCTGAGGAGCCAAGATTTCCCTTTCTCAAGATTGAAGATTATATTGCTTTCAGCCAGGTAAATTGCAAATTGTTTTTAAAATTCTGTCCCAAATGGTCTTGAACAAACATTGGGGGGAAAAATAAGATTACATAATGTGATAGTACAGACCTATTGTATATAGTTACAGTATCTAGAGTGTAATGACTGTGCTTACAGCAATTGGCTGAGAGCTTAGCCATGCCTACTGTCTGGGCCTTAAAGGGTTGTGTCCCTAGCCAGGTCGGATCATTCCGGACTGGTTGGCCACCTGTGAAAAGCTCCTGTCTTTTGCTAATAAAAGTCTTGGTTTGGATCAACAAGTCTTTGGTTCTTTCGACGAGCTCTACAATGTCTAAATTGATTGGCATGGCGGATCCATTTGGACAAGGATCCATTTGGACAAGGATGTTCTTTAGTTTATTTTGAAGTCCACTAACTGGTAGCTAATTGTTAGAAAGATTTCCTTATGAAAGAAAATGGAGGCATTCCCAGTTCTGCAGCTGCTGTGGACCCAGGAGAAGTGGGGAGCAGAGACACAGTGCTACCCTGCAGGGTCCCAATGCCTGGTATGGTTTAAGTAGCCTGGTTAAAGGAGTCGATGGTGTTTTTAAAAAAATAATTAAAAAAAATCCTGCAACCATGGAAGTTTGTGCCAAATATAGTTGCACCTGTGCTGAGCGGCACGCTACATTGGGTTGCAGATCCTGGGGGAGATGAGCAGGTGAAGCATAGGAGATGAACCAGCAGGACGATGACCATACCAGCGAGCCAGCAAGAAGCTCGGTGGTGAAGGACCCATAAGGCCACAGGCTGCTAAGAGACTGGCTCAAGGAAACCAAGTTTGAGAACAATGATGTTAGAAGGTGCTGATCTATGAAGGCAGGGCTTCAGATGCAGAAGGCTTCCTGGTTGTTATGGAGATTTGGATCTGGTGCCTGGGTTGCGATGTTTTAAACTGGAGTCTATGTGGCTGCCGAGGCTGTGGGCACACCACTGGTGAATCCATGGACAACCAGTGTCTCTGAAGGGATTCTCTCTTGTTTCTCTTTCCCCTTGTCTTCAGGGCACTGGCCAATGCTCATGGAAACTCTTTGTTTGCCATACGACAAACAAAAGTTGATGTATATCCTGTATATTACATTTTTAATGTTTTATTATGTGACAATAAAAGGAATCTGAACTTTTTTAAGCAAGGAAAGAGAAAAATATGGGCTGTGTCCACTACCTTTTGGAGGGCTTTATGCTCAGGGGTATTAGTGTCTCCATGATGGAGCTGGTCAGCACACTTAGCTCCATAGAAAACTACAGCGCAGAAAAAAAGGCCATCTGGCCCTTCTAGTCTGTGCCAAAACATCATTCTGCTAGTCCTACTTTCGTGCACCCATCCCATAACCCATCGGACCTCTCCGATCCATGTATCTATCCAATTTATTCTTACAAATAAAGGGTGATCCCACATTTACCAGGTCAGATGGCAGCTCATTCCACACTCCCACCACTGTGAGTGAAGAAATTCCCCCAATGTTTCCCCTTTCACCCAGAAGCCATGTCCTCTCGTATTTATCTCTCCTAATCTAGATGGAAAGAGCCTACTTGCATTTACTCTGTCGATATTCCTCATAATTTTGGAAGCCTCCATCAAATCTCCCATCATTCCTCTATGCTCAAAGGAATAAAGTCTTAGCCTGTTTAATCTTTTCCTGTAACTCAACTCTTGAAGACCCAGCAACATCCAAGTAAATCTTCTCTGCACTTTTTCAATCTTACTGATATCATTCCTGTAGTTTGGCAACCAGAACTGCATGTAATACTCCAAATTTGGCCTCACCAACATCTCGTACAACCTCACCATAACATCTGTACTCAATACTTTGATCTATGAAGGCCAAAATGCCAAAAGCTTTCTTCACAACCCTGTCTACCTGTGACATCATTTTCAGGGAATACCCCTTTGTTCCTCTGCACTCCTCAGCCCTACCACTTTCTGTGCATGTCTTACCTTGGTTTGCCATTCCAAAATGCAACAACCTCACACTTGTATGCATTAAACTTCATCTGCCATTTTGTTTGTCCCATTTTTCCAGTTGGTCCTGATCCCTCTGCAAGCTTTAGGCACTTTCAGGTGGCCAATTTCCCCACTTGTAAAGCCGCATATTTTGGCAAAATGTGGCTGTGGGAAGGCCATGTGAATATGCAGGAGGCGCCTGGAAGGCGAGTTTGGTAACCCTCCTCCGAGAGGGATAATCCCCACAGCACAGAGGCTGCATTCACCTAAAAGTGGCTGCATTTGGATGACAGTCAGCTGGCCAGCAGCTCCTCTCCCAGTCCCCACACTAATCCTGCTGCCCTGCTCTCTCCCCACTCACTAAATCAGTCCCTACACTGTCGGGCGGCCGGCAAGGGCTGTCCCCTCACTGTCGGGACTGATTTCGGGGAGTGGAGAGAAGGGGGCTGGAGTGGCTAGCGGGGGAGAAGGGGGCTGGCTGATACAATGCTAATACCCGACTTGAGTGCCCCCGTACTCCCCCGCCGGCTGCTCCAGCCCCCGTACTCCCCCGCCGGCTGCTCCAGTCCCGTGAGTGGGGAGAGAGAGAGCAGGGCAGCAGGATCAGTGTGGAGATGTTCCGCGTGGGACGTCCCCGCCCTGACAGGTCGCGCCGGCCACCCTACAGTGTGGGGATTGAATTCGTGAGTGAGGAGAGAATGGGGCAGCGGGATCAGTGTGGGATGTCCCGTGCGGGATATCCCAGCTGACAGCCAGCCATCCTGATTTGACAGCCCAAGGGACAGGAGCTGGAAATGCGCTCAGATGCGCATCCTGGCACAGCTGTCCTTTCAGGTGGCCAGCTCTGCTTTTTCAACGCTGCCACCTGAACTGCAATTTAAAGGGCTGTTTCCGCTTTTTAAAATTTTTATTTTTATTTTTCACACTATGAACCATACTGACCAAAATACACATAAACATTTCCCTCTTGAATATACACAGTGTCATTTTTCTCCCCTTTTTCCCCCCTCCTTCACCCCCCCCACTCACTCAATGTTCAACATATATGATACATTAAATTAAATTATCAACTACCAAAATTAATATTGACGCAAAATCAAATAATCCCCTTCACAATAGATAACATTTCCTTTAGAGAGTGGGAGAGAAAAGGGATCAAAAGAATAGAAAATTGTTTTTCGGGAGGTAAATTATTATCTTTTGAACAAATCAAGGACAAATATGGTATAACTCACAGTACAATGTTTGCATACCACCAACTGAAAAACTACTTGAAGGACAAATTGGAAAGCAGGCTGAGGTTACCAGAAGGAAGCAATTTTGAATATGTGATTACAGACACAATGATAATTAAAAGATTTATAACAAACATGTACATCAAAATGCAAGAGAAAGAGAACAAGGAAACAAGCTGTAAACCCAAACAAAAATGGGAACAAGATCTAAACATAAAGATAAAGAATGAAACATGGGAAAAGCTATGCTCCGGAACTATGAGAAATACAATAAACATGAGGTTACGCATGATACAATATAATTGGTTACACAGGATATACACCACACCCCAAAAGTTAAATAGATGGGACCCAACAGTATCAGACAGATGTTTTCGCTGTAAGAAGGAAACGGGAACAACAGTACATGCAATTTGGGCATGTGAGAAAGTGGAAAAGTTTTAGGAAGATCTAAACCAGGTATTAAATAAAATGACAAAAAGCAACATACTGCTTCTGCTTCTTCAGGGGCATTCTTAGCGGAGAATACCCCTGAAAAAGCCTTTTGAAAGTGTTCCTCCCTGTCCACAACGTCTCCAGTCTTAGTGTCATCAACAAATTGCTGATTCAATTTCCCTTATTATCATCCAGATCACTGATATAGACAACAACAATGGTGCCGGAATCCATCCCTGAAGCACACCTCTAATCACAAGCCTCCAGTCTGAGAAGTAGTCACCCACTGCCACTCTCTGTCTTCTCCCATTCAGCCAATTTCAAATCCAGTTTACAACCTCTCCATGGATACCTAGTATCTGAACTAACCTACCATATGGGACCTCGTCAAAGGCTTTATTAAGGTCCGTGGAGACGACATCCACAGCCTTTCTTTTATTAAGTTTCTCAGGCAACCTCCTCGAAAAAATGCAAGATTCAGTAAATGTGACCTGCCACGCACAAAGTCATGTTGACTTCTATAGAAATTTGCCAGGGTTTCCGTTGTCATAACAAACTGCAAACTCCTGAGGAAGTAAAGGTGCTGACGTGCTTTCTTCACGATCCCGTTGGTGTGTTGGGTCTTAAATTTACTCACTTCTCCACTTGTGCTTAAGTATCTGGAATAGGTCTGGAAATTGCATCATTTTGTCTCTGGCTCTGGCTAACCATGCTGGTAATTGAATAGTTAGTCCACCAGCTTTGGTGCTCCTTTAGGGTGGACTGACAGCAAGCATCTGTGACCTCAAGACGGGGTTTCGGGTGCATCACCTGGGCCTTCCTCTCTCTCGCAAATCGTATAATTGGAAACGCATGGATGTTTCTTCAGCGTCACTGGGTCTGACTCCCATGACCAACATCGTTGTTACAGTAGTTCATTAAAAGGCTCACAACTTCTGTTTGAGGGCTTTTATGGAATGCTTGCCTATGGTTTTTGGTTCCTGTAATATACAGTGTTTTTAAAAAAAAACAATAACAACTTGATAGGTACGGTCGTGGAACCTGCAAGGGGGTCGGGCTGCTGGACACTGGCTCATCGGAGCTGGGATTTGAGAGGTTGCAGAGGGAAAGAAGAGCTCCAAAATGCCTAGGGCTCTGAAATTGTATCGGAGCTTTCGATCGGAGCTTAGATTGCTGATGACCCTCATTGGAGCCTGTGCAGTTGCAAAGGTGGTGGGAGCACCGGAGGTGAATCCACGGACGCACAGTGACTCTGAATTTCTCTCTCGTACTGTAAGAGGCACTGGGCAATACTAATGGCAACTCTGTGTCTGCCTTACGGGAACCTTGAACCTTGTTTCGAGCCCTGTACCTGATGTAACATCCGGACAGAACAATGTTGTTTTCATTAATTATGAAGCCACAGTGCATTTATTTTTAAACATTTTAAAATGTATTCTTGGAAGAATTAGGTGATTTTTTTTGTGTGCATTTGTGTGAACTCTCTGATTTCACTCGATAAGCACAAGTTATTTATAGCTTATAGGAAGACAAAAAGTTTAATTTAATAAGTAAACTGCAGAAATTGTTAGCATTGAACCAGGTCAGGAATCTGAGATTATAAGCACATGATTCTGAATGATCTTTGTAAATATTCTCGCTGTAATCGGTGTTGCTATTACTTCAGTAAGATGTAGCTTCCAGCAAAATGGGAAGGTTATAAAGTTGTACCTATAATCTTTCCAGAGGCAACTTCCTTTCCAGCCTTCTCTTAATGATCTGAAAGAGATTCAATTAAGTTTGCTTTGAGTAAGATTTCACATCAGTTTATCAGTAAGTACAGGGAATAAATTAAATGATGAATCACAAGTAATTTCCTGTATCGTATTGAATTTTTAAATTATGCCACTTTACGGAGCCCTTCTGTGGAATGTCCAATGAGGTCACCAAAGGCATCCAAGTGGATTATCTTTGGACTGCTTGCAGAATGAAGAATTGGTTAACTGATCAATTCTGGATCGTTTCCTTTCAACATCAGTTCTTGCAACTTCTTTTCTAAAATTGCAATGAAAGATTACTTTTTAGAGAAAGAAGAATGACAAACAGATTTTATCCCAGACACGTTGGTAATCCAAATAGCTTCACCGAACAATAGCAGAGAAGAGCAATGACAAGATAAAATGTGTAAATCTTGAAATGGATAATTGGAGGAAAAAAAACAATTGAATTTGTTTCAAAATGCTAAATGGCTCATGTTCTTTTTTTTAATTTTTAAAATTTTCCACACTATGAACCATACTGACCAAAATACATACAAACATTTCCCTCTTGAATATACACAGTGTGATTTTTCTCCCCTTTTTCCCCCCTCCCTTCCCTCCCTCCTTCACCCCCCCTCCCCACCCATTCAACATTCAACCTATACGATACATTAAACCCATTAAACAATGTCATCACACAATGAAAATAAACAGAAATTGGTGTCTTCTACTTTTACACACTGGGTCAGTTCATTTCTTCTTCTCATTCTGTCATTTTAGGCGGTGGAGGTCCGCGGTAGGACTTCTCTGTTGTGTTCCATGTACGGTTCCCAAATTTATTTGAATACTGTGATATTTATTAAATTATATGTTATTTTTTCCAATCGAATACATTTATTCATTTCTATGTACCATTGCTGTATTGTCAGGCTATCTTCTAATTTTCAGGTTGACATAATACATTTTTTTACTACAGCTAAGGCTATCATAATAAATCTCTTTTGTGCTCCATCCAAATCGAGTCCAAGTTCTTTACTTCTTATATTACTTAGAAGAAAGATCTCTGGATTTTTTGGTATCTTGCTTTTTGTGATTTTATTTAATACGGTTTAGATCTTCCCAAAACTTTTCCACTTTCTCACATGCCCAAATTGCATGTACTGTTGTTCCCGTTTCCTTCGTACCACTGGCAGAACTGATAAGAACAGAAAATAAAATAAGAGGGATAAAAATAAAAGAGAAGGAATATAAAATCAGTCTATTTGCAGATGATGTCATAGTATACTTAACAGAACCAGAAATATCAATAAAAGAATTACATAAGAAATTGAAGGAATATGGAGAAGTATCAGGGTACAAGATCAACGCAAATAAAAGTGAAGCAATGCCAATGAATAATGCGGATTTCACAAAATTTAAGAAAGAATCACCATTTAGATGGCAAACACAAGCAATTTCATACCTAAGTATACAACTAGATAATAATCTAGACCATCTATACAAATTAAATTATCAACCATTAATGAAGAAATTACAAGATGACTTAGAACATTGTAAAGACTTACTACTAACACTGATAGGAAGGGTAAATTGTATTAAAATGAATATATTCTCAAGGATACAATACCTATTTCAATCATTACCAATTCACCTAACAGAGAAATTCTTCAAGGACCTAAAGAAAATAATAAGGAAATTCTTATGGAAAGGGGGGAAACCGAGGATAGCGCTATATAAATTAACAGAATGGTACAAACAAGGGGGCTTACAGCTACCTAACTTTAAGAATTATTATAGAGCAGCACAATTAAGATACCTATCAGATTTTTATCGAACAAGGGAAAAACCAGATTAGAGCTAGTTAAAATAGGGGAGAAGGTACCTGAACATATACTATATAAGTGGGATGAAAAGCTGGTGCAACATAGGAATTCACCAGTAGTGCACCATCTGCTCAACATTTGGAAGAAGATTCACGTAGAAAGGAAAAAAAAACAAATTATTAACTCCCAAAATTAATATTGACACAAAATCAACTAATCCCTTTCCTTTAGAGAATGGGATCAAAAGAATAGAAAATTGTTTTTCGGGAGGTAAATTATTATCTTTTGAACAAATGAAGAACAAATATGGTATAACTCACAGTACAATGTTTGCATACCACCAACTGAAAACTTACTTGAAGGACAAATTGGGAAGCAGGCTGAGGTTACCAGAAGGAAGCAATTTTGAATATGTGATTACAGACACAATGATAATTAAAAGATTTATAACAAACATGTATATCAAAATGCAAGAGAAAGAGAACAAGGAAACAAGCTGTAAACCCAAACAAAAATGGGAACAAGATCTAAACATAAAGATAAAGAATGAAACATGGGAAAAGCTATGCTCCGGAACTATGAGAAATACAATAAACATGAGGTTACGCATGATACAATATAATTGGTTACACAGGCTATACACCACGGCCCAAAAGTTAAATAAATGGGACCCAACAGTATCAGACAAATGACTCATGTGCTTGATGATTGTTTTTTTAACCAGAGAAATCATCATCTGTGATGCCACCTCATTCTTGGCATCTGTTCAATTTTGCTTTGTTGAAAATCCCATGAATTATGTGACTTGGTAGCTGAGATATAGATTTTCCTTCCATCTGCTTTCACTCCTATCCAGTCAAGGTTATGCGGACTTGCTCGCACAATACGATGAAAGCTTTTCGTTTGTTCCTGGTGCATTTTGAAAAATAGAAAGCATTTCGATAAACTCTTTTCAAGTCTGCTCTAATTATTGTCACAAAGAATGAACTCTTTCCATTTTTAATGGTGCATGCGGGATATTGCATATTTTCAGCATGGCATGTTTTAAATTGCTTCGTAATAAATACTACATTGTACCCCAACATTCAATGATATCAAAGTCAGGACCTTGTCCTTTACTGCAGCGAAGTGATAGCTTCTGATTTGAAAGACTAGCTTTTCATGGTATAGTTAGACTGGAGTATTTTGCTTGCATTCATTGAATCTGGCCTTGGATGAGATTTTGTTTTGGAAAATTTTATTTTTGATTTTACAGACTCGTGCTTTATGAACAATATAGGAGATCAATCTTCCCCAATTAGAGCACTTTGTATCGAGTTGTCTTCCATTCTCACCCACCCCCATCCTCCCTCTAACCCCAAATTTACCAAAAATAAATATATGTTAATTACTGACATTTTTTTCATTTAGCATCCATCTCAAAGGTGTTAATTTTTTTTGTTTTAGTTTTTGAATTGCTGGACCTGTGTGCTAACTTATAGCAGAGTTTGGTTTAAATATTGTAACCAATCTTTTTTTCTGGAGGCCAGGAAAAGGAAACCTTAGCAAACATAATACCTAATGGTCAAGCTGAAGGAAGATGTATTCAAATTATTAATAAATAGGTTGGCCCAGTTAGCGTAGAGGTTAGTGCAAGACTGTTGCAGTGCCAGTAACTGGGACTGGAGTTCGAATCCCGTGCTGTCAGAAAGGAATTTGTACCTTCTCCCTGTGTCTGGATGGGTTTCCTCTGGGTGCTCCACTTTCCTTCCACCGTTCAAAAATGAACTGGCGTTGTAGGTCAATTGGGTGTAATTAGGCGGCATAGCCTCCTGGGCCAGAAGGGCCTGTTACCATGCTGTATGTCTAAATTCATATTCTTAAAAATATTTGTGTATTGTTCTGGGTTTAGGAAATAATATGGTGTGATCAAATTTGCCCTGTAAAACTGGGCAAGTTACCCGGTTAATGACTCGGGGATTGGGCAATTTGAAAGGTCCTAACTAGGCAAGCCTGCTGAAAATCGACCAGGGTCCCAGACCTACCTCGGTGGTGGTCTGGGAACCTGGGAAAATTTACCGGGGTGCCCTCTGCTGATTTGAAAGGACAAAATGACTTATCGGATGACACCAGCACTTGCGTGCGTGCATCACTGAGGCAGCACGCTGGAGGAAAGTTTGATTGCAGAGAGGGATGGATGTGTGCATCCATCTCCATTTGTTCAGCACGTGTGCGCTATGTTTCCTCCACTGCTTGCAGTATACAACTGACAACAAGATTCAAAAAGACTTGTCTGCATTGTTATTACTCCAGCATCCGTACATCCCTCCCATTCGCCATTAGAACGGCACAATTTGACTTCGGCGGGACATCTGGTGAGTGCCTGATGAATCACTCACCACATCATTGCAGGGACGGGATCCTCCTTAAATCACCGGGTTATCGATTTAGCTGGTAAGTTAGCCTGCAGTTTAAAAGGATCAGGAGGTGCCGACTACTTGGTAACCTCACCCGGGTCCTAGGATGGCTATCTGCCTTGGTGCTGCAGTTTGAAAAGGCCTATTGAATTATTTTCAATTAATGTTAGGTAGAAATATTCTTTTGTTATTTATACATTGATGGTGGAAGAAATCTACGCAAACACTTTATCCTATGAAGGATGTTTAAGTAATTGTTTTCCCAATGATAAAAACAGATAGGTCTTTTCGTTTGATAATGTCCTTTATAGACACTGTGGCAGATGTGGCAGTGTAATGACTTGTTTGTCGGAGGGTGTTATTTCCAAGGAATGTGTATTACTAGCAGATATTTGGAATTCTTCAGGAGTGCTGGAAGGTTGTGATGCACCACTTACTATATGACACACTTTGCTGTTCTGCCCCATGGCATTTTGGACAGCAAAATGGTAACTTGCTCAAGAATGTACTGACACTTCTAATGACCTGAACTGCCGTCACTGTCTACTGGATTTGTCAATTGCAGCCTTGTATTTTCAAAATTTGTATTTCTTGTTCTCGGGAACTTTTAGGAACCTAAATCGAATTAATCGCCTGCAGGGGACTAGATTTTCGCGCTACTTATTTTAATTCTTCACATTCAAACAAAATAAAAAAAAATCATAATCCTCTCTATCTCGTGCACGTCACAGAGAAGGCAGGGGGGCTGCAAAGGATTTGTGGAGCACTTGTCACCCTATCAATAAGAGCCACTTTGGAAAAGTATTGGCTTTGTGATCAGCTGGAAGCCACAACACTCGCAGCTAACCCCAAAGCAATTTCTAACAAAGAAGCCAGTGATCTTTGGAATGAGAGCTTTTCTTCTTCCACTCTTTGGTGATGTCAGGAATGAGCTGAAAAGAACCACAGTCATCCAATAGCGCTAATACCTTAAAGCTGGCTTTGCAGTCTTGCGTTGAAGACTTCTCACAGCATCGTGCTAAGAAGCACACTCCACAATTTTTACTCAACTCTTTGAAAGTTTTGAAAATGAATATTGGGGTACACACATTTCACCTTTTAGCTTGATTATAAAATTAAGCCATACTCTGGAATGTTCATTTTAAGGTAGCATACTGCGAGGGCAGGTTGTCTCCTGAGCAGTAACTATGACGGCATCAGGCATAAAATGTTTGGGCCACAAAAGTATATGGTTTTCAAAGTGTTTCACTGTGGATCCAAGTTGCAACCAATTTAAATGCACCTCAGTTGAAGAGATTCCCTTAAATTTGGACATGCAAACAGCATGGTAACAGGCCCTTCCTTCCAGCCTATGAACCCGTCCACCAATTAACTGGCAAATCCTGTACATTTTTTGAAGAGTAGGAGGAAAATGGAATTAGAATTTATTGTCATGCAATTCGGTGTTTTTGCAGCAGGATTATAGAGCAAACATTCAGATTATAACCATCTTACATTACTATACATGTAAAAAAAATAGTGCACAAAAGGTTAGGCCGTGTCTTTAATTCATTGATGACTCAGGAATCTGATGGCACTGGGGAAGAAGCTGTCCTTGCGCCGTTTGAGTACTCGTTTTTAGGCACCTGTACCAGAGCATCTGGAGAAACCCATACAGAGACGGGGAGGACGTACAAACTCCTCACAGACAGCACGGGATTTGAACCTGGGTGACTGGCGCTCTAATAGCATTCCACTAACTGGTATATTGGCTTGGAGAAGGCTGCAAACAATGCAGCCTGTGATGGTAAGCTGAATCAATAGTAAGTTGGGGGTTTCTCCGTAACACTACTTGAACAGAGGAGTCTCAAAGTTGATGCCCACTTCATGACCAATTGGCAGAAGATGCTGATAGCTTTGCCATCATTTCATACTGCAAGGTTCAGGCTGTGGAAGAAAACTTTCAAGATCTTTTGCTTCCTCAAAGAATGGAAAATCTCCTGAACTTGGTCATGTACGTAGATGGGTACCTTCCACCTCCAGAACTGCAAATCTGATCAGCATGAAGAACAAATGAATGGGAAAAAAAGGACCTGAAATTTGGGAAGCTGAGATAAATGCAAGGTTCTAGTTGCTCGTGTCTTGTATTGAAATACTCATAATTTTAAGAACAAGGCAAATTCAGTTTTAAGAAAGGCTATGACTTGGTGTCTGGGGGTTCATTATGAGAGGGCTGAGGGAGAGTGATTTATAGGTTGATAGGAACTTGCATAGTTTTGATGAGAACTGATAAACTGGGTACAGTTTAATAGTTATTTCTGTGATTTAGTCCCAATTGCAGATGTGGCCTTGAAATGAAGTGATTGACTCAAGTCTGTCTGTATCGGAAGAAACAGAAGCCGATATTAGTGAAAGTACAAGTCTTAAAAGTTTATGCCAGGGTTCAAACACCTTTGTTAGAAGCAAAGTCTTCACAAAATTCTGAAACTGCAAAGTTTCTTGCTCAGAATTTTGAACTGAATAATTTAAAGAAAATGGTGCAGGAGGTATGAACTATGTTATTGACCTCTTGAAAACCTGAGACACCAGCAATCTAAGCAGCTCTCAGTGGAGAAATTTCTTATAGTAAACTATATTTTGTTGAGTTCATGGGGAAATTACTGCCTGGTTATTTTTTTTAAAAAGAAAGAACTGTTCGATTCCAGTGCCCATCAGAATTGGAACATTCAATTGTAGAGCATGCAATGTGCAAGCACTCTGTCAGCTTACTGGCTCCAATCATTAAATACCTGTTTGTCATTGATCATTTTTCTATTCTTTCCCCCTTATTCCCATCATGCCCCCAGATTCTACCGTGAGTTTGCATCCCAGTTCAGCTACAAGCTCTCATGTGGGAGGGAAACCAGTGGAGTCAGGGGAGTACATGCCATCAGCAGCTTGGGTCAGGATTGAGCCTTTGACACAGCAGTTTGACAAGCTGCCCCAATGAACTAAGTTGATGATCTTAGCAGTCTAGACTAGGTTGTCTCTGTAGACTAACCAACTTTGGTTCTGTTTGGAGCAGGAAAGTATCTTGACAGGGATCCTGGGCTACATCGTGAAAGCTGCAAGCAGGTGCCCAAAGTTGCACCAGAAGTTTGTCGATAGCCCCTTTTACACTCGCACCCCACTAAATTGGCTGGTCAGTGTCCCGGGATAGGAATGGGAGGTTTGGCTCTTTGCACTTGACTACTCCTAACTGGTTTTCACATTTGCAAGGAACTAACCCGGGGTTAGGACTATTCTACTTTCTACCGGTGACGTCGTGACACATCGAGCGATGGTGGACCTGCCCTAAATCCTGATCAATGTATTATGATCTTATATTTGAATGTAATGAATCATGCCTAATTATAATATAATTAAGCCTCTGGTGTTGTTGTGCCGCCGACCTATATCAACCTTTATAAAGCACTGTGGGAAAGTTCTAGCAAAAAATAGCAATAGTGGACAATTTTTTAAGTGTGGGAAAGTTGGTAGCCTTTTCCCACGGTCTTTATAAGTTGTGTGCTCTAGCACTTCCAACTTTCCTATGCTATTTAAAAATTGTTTGCTATTTATTTCCTCTCTCTCTTTTTCTGCGACTTTCCCAAGGCAAAGTGTATACCTTCATTTTAATCTTCCCTCACGTTCCTGCAAACCCCCTCCCCCCCACAAGAACATGGGTCATTTCAATCCCACAATGCAATTTCCCCCTTCACAGTTGAATGATTGCAACGCCAGCATCTGCAGATGCTTGGGATTGTACTAGGGGTCGAGGCCATCAATCCCCAGCATGAGATGACGTCATCTGACGCCGGCCGGCGTTGAGCTGATTTTGCTTTCACACTGGACACTTTAAAGGCCGATTGGCGGTTAAAACCTGGGATCACTTGCAATTGTGATAGGGGCTAATGTCTTGTGCCGGCATGGTTGGATATTCATGCTGATCAAAATTTTTAAAAATGGGAAAATCCAATGGCATTTTACAGTTTAGCAGTTAGCCACCAATAAATTAATTTGCATTGTTTTGAATGTGCCTACAGTTGCTTGGTTTGACAGCAGAGGAGGATTTTGGTCCTAAAAGTGATGACTGTAAAATGCTTTAAATTCTCCAGCTTTTGAAATCTGGAAAATGCTGCCAGAGGAGATGGTGGAATGAGATACAATTACTATGTTTAGCATTTAGACAGGCACTTAAATAGGCAAGGCACCAGATCAAACATTGCAAAAGGTTGTTTCCTAAAATGTTTTTTATTTAATCCAATTTACCTTTTGCTAAAAAGGTTGTTTACAGTAATATGCAACGATATCAAAATAAACCAATTTGACAGTGGTGGGACAAACCAAAAAATAAATGTAAAATGTAGCATTCCATTTCAAATCAGCATGTGAGTGGGATATGAATCGAGACCGGTAGCCACAGAACAAAATGAATCATTGCCCATTCTAGATTTGTCAGTGATACAAAAATAATACTGCTCATGTTTGCAGAAAGGAGGAATGGAAGTGGAGTGACATGTATTTCTTTATATTTATATAAATATTTTGTAACAAAATGTGCATGTAAAAGTAATGTGCATGTATCTCATTTAAAAAAAAAATCTTGATGTTGTCATGCATCTGACATTTATTTTATGTGGCTTTCATGTTGAGCCAGTTTGGCTGCCCCGGCATAGAAGAGTACAGTCCGAAAGCTGACAAAGGGAAGGGGTGAGGATGGGCACATAAATTGGCATGGGTGTGGGCTGAAGAGCTCCTTTCTGTGGCTCGACACCTCCATGAAACCTATCAGAGGAAGGGGAAGCCCCAGCCCTGAGATGATTGGGGATTTGGTAGATTGCGGAGGAGTGGGGAGAACCGACCAGTAGGGGACACTAACAGTGATGGCTGGAGAGTTGGAACAACATTGGCAACTTGTGATACAACTAGCATCTGTTTGCCTTATGCTGATGGGATGTCTGCAGATAAATAGCCACAGGGCTCGCAGTAGTACAGGAAGAGATTAATGAAAAAAAAACCCCAAATAATAGAAAAAAGTTGGCAAATCAGCTTTGTATCTGTACCCTGCAGTTATGATATAAACAGGATGTATGAATTTGTCAGTTGTTTGTGCAGCATATTCTGGTGTCAGTGTGAGTAATGTGACTGAAATGTTCAGTGCTCATTAAATGAAGAGAAACAGAGGGAATATCACAAAACATAGGGAGTACAAGGTGCACTGGGGACATCCATCGGTACAGCAAGGGAGAAGGGGTCTCCAGGCACATGATGGACTGTCATGACTGTGTCAATGAAACTGGTACGGAGTGGAAAAGAGTCGAGAGAGTGCATTTAAAGTACCTGTGTTGCTATGGAAAATTTGTGCCTTCACCGTTCTGTTATTTTTTTTTACAACATGAAGATTGTTTTTCAAATGCCAAGAGTTGACCCAGAAGACCTAGGTAATGGGGAGAAAAAGGTGAGGAGACCCTTGATGTGCGTCACAGCAGACTGTATTGGGTAGCAATGTGGCCACACTGAAACAATCGCATCGTTGACAATGACCTATGTCTGCATCTTGCAACCTGACAATTTTTAACACAGGAGCGTGCATTGCCTATACCCTGATTTATGCTTCTCAACTAAACTAATATGTTGGTGGATCAGAATATTTGCTTTTTAGACAACAGTATTTATTTCTATTCCACACCAGGTGTCTGCTATTTTCTGAATGTTTGGACACTGACTTACAACAGTGAAATCTCTAAAATCTGCACAGGGCAGTCATGAAAAATGTTATTTGCAACCTTTCCCTTGCGCTTCATGTTGTTGATAAGAATGCCATTAGCTCTCTTGTGCCTGAGGTGACAATCAAATACATAAGCTGGGAAGGAAAATTGAACAGTGGGTCAGGGCCAGTGTTATTGCAATGCATTCATAAAGGAATGAATATATCTTTTGCTTAACCCAATGTGGGAGAGTTTGACACAAAAGAAAAACAGCAGAAATGTGAAATAAAATCAGCAAATGCTGACCAGACAGCCTCTGTGGTGAGAGAAATTGCATCAACCATTCCACTACAGCACAGGAATAAGCCTTTTGGCACACACGTGTCTGTGCCAAAAATGATGCTCAATTTATACTAAAACTTTGCTATTTGCTGTTGCCTGCACAGTCATGTCTGAGGAAGCCTCTTAAATATTTTGTATCTACTTATCCCACTACTCTTGGCAGTCTGTTCCACACACACACTCACTCACACACACACATACACACTCTCTCTCTCTCTCTCACACACTCTCTCTCACACACTCTCTCTCTCACACTCTATCTCTCACACTCTATCTCTCACACACTCTCTCTCACACTCTCTCACACTCTCTCTCAAACTCTCACACACACACTCTCTCACACTCTCATACACTCTTTCTCTCTCACTCACACACACACAAACTCTCTCACACTCTCTATCACACACACTCTCACACTCTCACACACTCTCACACTCTCTCACACACTCACTCTCTCTCTCACTCTCTCACACACTCTCTCTCACTCACACACACACACAAACTCTCTCACACTCTTTATCACACACACACTCTCACACACTCACTCTCTCTCTCTCACACAATCTTTCTCTCACTCACACACACAAACTCTCTCACACTCTCTATCACACACACACTCTCACACACTCTCTCACACACTCTCACACTCTCTCGCACACTCACTCTCTCACACACTCTCTCTCTCACTCACACACACACACAAACTCTCGCACACTCACTCTCTCACACACTCTCTCTCACTCACACACACACAAACTCTCACACACTCTCACACACTCTCACACTCTCTCGCACACTCACTCTCTCTCTCACTCTCTCACACACTTTCTCTCACTCACACACACACACAAACTCTCACACACTCTCACACACTCTCTCACTCTCTCTCACACTCTCACACACGCACTCTCTCACACACTCTCACACACTCTCTCACTCTCTCTCACACTCTCTCGCACACTCACTCTCTCACACACTCTTTCTCTCACTCACACACACACACAAACTCTCACACACTCTCACACACTCTCACACTCTCGCACACTCACTCTCTCTCTCACTCTCTCACACACTTTCTCTCACTCACACACACACAAACTCTCACACACTCTCACACACTCTCTCACTCTCTCTCACACTCTCACACACGCACTCTCTCTCACACCCTCACACACTCTCTTTCTCTCTCACTCACACACACACACACACACACACACACACACACACACACACACACACACACATACTGAGTATATATGTATTATAACTAAATAGAAGGATGGAAGTACCTTGGTCCATACATCTTTAAACTTACTCCTCCTCTCCGAGCTGCCTGAAACACATGTCCTCCAGCATGTGACATTTTTACCCTGGGAGAAATATTCTGACTGGCTTATCAATGCTTTTCATCAATTTATGATCTTCAGTCAGGTCACCCCTCAGTCTCTGACACTCTAGAACAGGGGTGTCAAACTCAAATTCACGGAGGGCCAAAATTAAAAACTTGGAGTAAGTTGAGGGCCGAACTAAATATTTATTGAAAATTTTCAACAACATCTGCATGTTTTCTCTTCTTTCAACATATGTAATGTTAAACTTTTTCTTATTAAAATAAATGTTTAATAATAGTTTTGGATAAACTCTTTCCATAAAATGAAATATTCAATAAATAATATTTCTCTATAGAGGATTTGTCAAATGTTGCTAGTGTGCTGTCGAATAGTAAAATCTGAGGGCTATTGAGAATGTGGGAGAATAACATGATTCCTGAAACAATCAAATGGGTAACTGATTGTGGGCATGAACTCTAGCAGGGTTATTTGCCATGCCCTTTTTCCATTGGTACAGATATCCTTTGATTTACACACTTTTCAAGTTTTATGACTAATGAGTTTGTATCCAAGTGCAGGACCATTTTTAACCAGGAATATATTGATCACTGTGACATGAAACTATTGGAAGATTGTTTTATCCTGAGATTAAAATTCATAATACTTACTCAGGCCTGTGTGCGGGAGGGCAGGGTTTGCGGGCGATCGGGTTGGACAACGACAGTGCGGGGGCATCAGCTCTCGCTGCAGGGCGGCATCTCGGATCAGCGGCCCCGTCACCGTGAGTCGCGGATCGGCCTGCGGCAGGGAGGGGGAGTGGGCAACGGTCCTGGTGAGGTCAGGCCCGAGGCCTCCGGTTCCGGGCGCTGGGAAGTGGCCTTGGCTTCCCCTGACACCGGCCAGGCCCCAAAACCAGAGTCCACGGTGAGACCCTGCAACGTAAACAGAGGAGGTGGGGGCGATTAGCAGGCTGACGCCACTGCATTCTGGGATTTGTTGTATTACTGTGCATGCGCTATACTGGCGCGGTGGCCAGCAGGCCACCTCTAATACATTTTTTAAATGATCTTGCGGGCCAAATATAATTATATCGGGCCAGAGTTTGATTTGTCCAACCTCCTCCTTATTAACTCATCACCCTCTAATCCAGCCAACATGCTGGCAAATCTCCTGGCCTCTCCAAATCCTTTCTGTTGAGGCTCCAGTGGTTAGAGCCCTGGTCTTGTAAACCAGGGGTCATGAGTTTGTTCCTCACTGGGGCCTCATCTCTGTGTGGGGTACTGGACAAAGTGGCCACTCTCTATTTTCCTCATGGTAGACAAAATTAAAGAATTTCATGCTCGTTACACCCTAAATATTAGTATTACGTGATAATAATGGAACCTTTACCCTAAATAGATTGACCAGAATTGGACATAATATTCTAAGTGTGGCCAAAATGTTACAATTCTGGTCAGTAATCCTTTAGAATGTTAGACTTGATTATATTTTAGGATGAAGAATAAAGAGAGAATTGAAAACCAGGTCTGTAAATGCAAAAGAGGTGACTGCGCAGGGAGAAAAAGGTTGATAAATGGACAATCAGCATAAAGCAGATTTGATGCATTTAAAGAGTGAAAGAAAGTTTCAGAATCATTTAATGCGATTATGTTGAACTCAGTTTAAGTCCAGAAAGCTCTGATGTACCTGGTTGAAAAATGGGGTTTGGCTCCTTGAGGTAGCAGTAAACATCAATTGTGAAATGTGCAGGAGGCTGAAGTCTCACTCCTTATTACTGTCCAACAACCTGACTCCTGATAACTTAAAAGGCTTGCATACTTGGTTAAAGCTGAATAGAACAGTTATTGATTGAGGGTTAAAAAAAAATTATACAGTTTTTCTTTAATTCTAAATAAATATCACCACCCCCCCCCACCCGCCTCATGTGAACCAGGAAGCAGAACTTGGTTGACCAAAGTAAAATAATTTGAATAAATAAAGACTCAAGCATCATATTTCCAAGCTGCTGCAATTTTGCACTGAAGTAAATATAATGCAGAGCAGAAAGCCGTATTGTTGATGTATTCTAACACTTGAATGCCCTGTCTTCCTGAACATGAAATTAGTCTGGCTGTGAGCACATGTAGCTTTGGGGTGTAGACAAGATTTCATCCCCAGTATGTTAGACTTTATATGCTGCTGCCTAGCAGACATGAGTAAACTGAGGATTAGCAGGCTCTAAACTACACCTATCCACTCACAATCATTTCACTTGATTTGGAGCTTCACACTGCACAGACTCTGTTGCCAAGCACTCCTTAAGACCCAAGATATTCACTTCCTGGACATGCCTCCTTTTGCATTCTCAGGCAGAAGAGATTTGGAATATCAATGTTTACAGTCAATGGGAGGAAATTTGCTTCAATTACTTGAATGTCCTCCTTAATTGTGTTTTGTGCCTGTTGGAATATTTGCTTTATTCTCTTTCATCTTGTACAATATATCCAATTCCTTTTCCTGAATGGAATTTAAATATTAAACTATGGTTTGATAAGATGTTGCAAAACAATTTCTCCCCAGTAATATTTTTTTAATCAAATACCCCTATTCTGCACCAGCAGATATTTTATTGCTTTAAATGTTCAATGTTATTGTGCATTCATTTACCAAGTGAACCTCTCTAAATAATTCGAGCAATCACCCTGGTTGACGGATTGTTTTTTCTTTGTTTCCCACCCATTTCTGGCAGCCAGAGGCTTTGGCTTCTGATGAATTAAGCTGAGCATTCAAGTACACAGGTCTTTGATTTTCCACTTCTGGGAAAGAATCTCCCCTTGTGATATCAGCCTGATAAACAATTCCACATTTTATTGTGTGATACTGATGTGAGGAGTTTCAAGACATTTTAATTTACAAAGCATTTCATTCCCTGTCCAATTCACTACACAAAAAAAATGTATTGAACCATTGTATGCTTTCCTTTGTTGCTTGTCTAAAATTCATTCATTTTGAGGTGGAAATATTTCCAAATTGTCCACTCTACAAGAGGGAGAAAGTACATGACAAATGTAAGTTTTGCATCTGGATGAATCATCCTTAGACTTGAAATATTAATAAATTGCATGCATAATCACAACACAAAAATAGATGTTTAGTTCTGTAGTGTCTTTCTTTGGACTCTCATTGTTACCAAGGGGATATTTCAGGAATTCTCAAATAATTACAAACCCAGAAGTAAAGTTTCCCTCTTCAACAATGGTTATCATTTGTTTGATCTGTTCTTAAATAATGTGCTTACGTTAAACACAACTTCTCCTTGGTAAGGAATGTTGGTGATTACACACTGTGCTGAAGTTATTCCAATCGAAGAAATACTTTTTAAAAATTTTCTGTTTCGTTTAAAAGTGTTATATTATCATGTACCATGTACCTATGCACAGAATTCTTACTTCCTGCAGCCACACAGGTGCATTAAGATACACCAACTATAATGGTAAAAATGACACTCTTAACATTCCTGAGGCAGAAAAAAGTTACAATAAAAGATGACATAAATTCACAGTTGCAGATAATACAAGAACAAAAAGTAACTTTTCAGTAGCGCAGACAGATGTGCTTGGAAGGTAACAGCAGGAAAAAGCAGTGACTTAGGTGATGAGGATCCTTTGAGGTTGACTGCCTATTTGAGGCAGTGCCTCCCATAGAAATCTTCAATGGATGGGCTGTGGCTGCCTGTGATGGACTTGGGAAGGTTTGTTAATTTCTGCAGCCTTTTGGGTTCCTGAGGATTGAGTACCAAACCAGGCCATGCTGCAAACTTTAAAATAAAATTACCTTGATGAGGGGCTCAAGCCCGAAACGTTGGTTATGTATCGTTATTTTTGCTATATAAAGTACACTGTTTGACCTGCTAAGTTTCTCCCGCATTGCTTTTTTGCTTCAATCACGGTCTCTGCACTTTCATATTTTACCCATGATGCAGTCAGTGTATACTCCCATTGAATTTTGATAGTCTCTTGACAACATGCTGGATCCCCCCAGCTTTGGAAAGTAGAGATTATTACATGCTTTCTTCATGGGGTTCTCATGGTGTTGACCAAGAACAGGAGAGGTGTCGACACCTAGGAAAGTGAAGATCCTAACTCTCTCCAATGCCGTCCTGCCCAATGAAAAGACTTGTGTGGTTTCCGGCCACCAATTTGTAAATTCCCTAATAAGCTCTGTCTTTTTGAGAATAAGATGTTTTCTTCTGGTGCCACATAGCTCGATTCAAGATTTCCATCTGACTCATGACCTGTTATTTAGCCAATAGCAGTGGTAGGATATAACTTGTCAGGCATTCTATAACTGCAGATCATTCCATCAAATATGGTAGATTAACTGGTGATTTAATCTCAATCTTGTTCACTTCCTGGCAACAGAATCCTTAATTGTTGTTTCTTATTCTCTCATGCCCTCAAACTTGAACTGCATGTTTACATGCACAATGGGGGCTATTTAAACTTGCCATGATTTGCAATACCATCGACTGACCCCTGGATGGTGGTGTAAACCAAAATTTTAAGTTTCCAATTCTAGCCCTGAAACCACTTTTTTTTTGGGGGGGGGGGGGGGGTCTGAATTTATTTGAAATTGGTTATTTTTGTTTGCATTTCTGATCTGGCCTATTTTCTAATTATTTATGACGTACCTGCAGTTTCTCTGCTCCATTCCAGTAGTCACCCTCGCCTTGTGTACTTTCAGATCTGCACCAAGCTGAGTCCAGAGCTCTGATACAGACGTGGCTTGTTGCTTTGGCTGATTTATTTAACTTTCTGAGCAGTGAGTCTGTTGTGACAATCTGACTATTGTTGAATAATAGAAGAATAGAGTGTCTTTCAGTTTGTCCATTCTCAGTTGTGCAGGGCTGTGGTGGTGTGCCCTTTCTCCCCATTTCAATCAACCAGCCGTTGAACTTATTGTGACAAATTTAAATTTAACTTGAGTACTTAGTGCCCTTTCCATTTCAACCATAACCAGAAGAGTCCAACATAGCACAAGTGTGCTCGAGAACAAGATTAATGGAGTACAAAGGTTATAGACTTGATGCTGGTAATGGCTGTTGGTTCATTGATATTGATCATTTTGGACATTTAAATATATATTGTCAGGGAGTTTGTTATTCAGTTATATAACCATTAAAGTACCATTAGAATACCAAACTCCTCCTGATCTTCACGCCTGCCTTCCTTCCAAGTCCGTCATGTCCTCCAACCCTTCATAGTTCTGACCTTCCTCATTTGCTCAAGCCCTCTTTCTTGCTCTTTTGTCCAACCTTGAACCATGCCTCACCCTTCCCAGCTTCCCTCCTGCCCTCACTTCTCTTCTGCTGCCATTACCTTCTCCTCGGTTGTCCCTGTGGTATTGGGCCCTCAGCTGCCACAGCATTTCATCTCTCCTGCGTGACCCCGAGACTCTTGGACGTGATCATGGGTGAATTAGGTAATGCATCAAAGATAGAATGCACTTGTATCGTTTCTGTGCCCCAACCTGAACATCTTGCACAATGCTGCGGTGATGGAACACTCCACATATCACAGCCACAATATTGGTGATAGTTTGGCAACTTCTGCATATTTTCCCACACTTAAAATAAAGATACGGGTTGTCCATCATCAACCTCCTTTAAGTACAAATGTAAACTTATAGGCTAGCCGCAGATTACTCGTGTCATTTTGATATTTCCTTCCTCTGTCTCTCTCATTTCAATTCTTTTATCTGGAACTTTGATATTAAGCAAGTTGTTTTCAGTTTCCTAAATCATGTCCTGAAATTTAGAGTAATATGTGAGAAATTGCATTTTTGACTTAATGTGACAAAGAAAATCTCAATTATCTGATTATTCACTTCTGTTATTTCTTCATTCTTTGCTTGCAAGTATTTCCTTTAATTTACTCCCTTTTGCAATACACAGTTGTATAAACACGTGTTTTGAGTCCAACTCTCTTCCATCAGCTGCACATCAATGTACAAGCACCTGGAGAGTGCTCATATTTTACTTAAAAGCAAAAAATACCTTGCATCCAAGTGCTGTGTCCTTACCATCAACTAAATCTACTGGTACTTTCTGGGTATCTTTGAAAGGGGCTAAGAAATTGGCAGTTGGAGCGTATCACAATGGTACTTTGCTCAATATCAATATAATTCCCAAATTAGAAAAAAAAGTGAAACTATTAAACATCCAATCCAGATGGAGGCCCTCTCTCAGGCTTTCTACTCTCTCTGAATCCATTACATTAGGCCCTTTCATGCAGTGAAAAAGCCTGACTGTAAAGGTGGCGACTCTCCGTCCTTATGACAGGAAATTTACGTCCTTGAATGCGCTGTGGCCAGGTCCAAGGTGCCGATTGCGATCTCTCTTGGAGTAGCGCTCCGCCGCCTCCTGTGAATGTAATGTGGCTGGTTAGAGGCGAGCAGATGATGTCGCGGTGATGCCGTCAGCCTAGGAGTTGGATTTAATGGCTTTAATGTCCTTAATGACGCAGGATTTCAGCCTGGAAACTAAGACTGGCTGCAAACATCACAATCATTTATCTGTCTTACTTGCTCTGGGACTGCTGTGATCCACTATAGGGCTCTTTCCGCGTTGGCACGCACGAATGATATTAACTTGGGCGGTGCTACAGCACCAGTTGCCCTGCCTCTATTGTCTCTAGAGGGCGCCTCGAGGCGCCGCTCAACATGAATGGAACACAGAAGCAGCCTTTTTGGGCTGCTCCATGAAAGGTCAACCGGCCTCCAGGTGGAGCCCTGGCACGAAAGGGCCTATTGAAAATCTGTTTTCCATCTGCACTAGGAAAGTGGAGCCAACCCTCTCTACTGAATTTATGATACTCAATCCTGACTGAAGAGAGTATTGTTGGTGTTGAACTGACTCCACCTGGGACGAGGGACGACAGTTACGAGGATGAATTACAGAGGCTGAAACATGCTTCCAGCAGAATAGGGGAGATTTGAGAGGAGTACTGTATATAAAAATAATGAGAATGGGATTGAGGGAAGCTGCTCCCTTTGGAGCAGGTCTTGGAGCCTTGAGGTCATAGATGGAAAGTAAAACAGAAGAAAATGAAAATTAACAGAATCAGAATTTATTGTCACGAACAAGTCATGAAATTTGGTGTTTTGTCGCAGGATCACGGTGCAAATGTTCATATTATAACCATTTTACAACATAACTATAAATTTAAAAAAAATAAAAAATAGTAGAGAACAAATAGTAAGGCAGTGTCTGTGGTTCATTGATTATTCGGGAATCTGATGGCAGCGGCGATGAAGCCGTCCTAGTGCTGATGATTGTTCGTCTTTAGACTCCTGTACCTTTACCCCGATGGTAGCAGAGTGGAGAGGGCTTGGCCTGGGTGGTGGGGGGTCTTTAAGAATAGAGGCTGCTTTTTTAAGACACCACCTCTTGTAGATGTCCTCGATGGAGTGAAGTCTGGTGTCTGTGACGTCGCAGGCCGAGGTAACAACACTCTGGAATTTATTCTCGTCCTGAGAATTGGCGCCTCCATATCAGGATGAATGCTCTCCACGGTACACCTGTAGAAGTTTACAAGAGTCTTTGGTGACATACTGAACCTCCTCAGACACTTCACAAAATATAGATGCTGGCGAGCCTTCTTTGTGATTGCATCAACATGGAAGCTCGAGGACAAGTCCTTGGAGAATATAGGATGGAGGCCCCATTGGGAACACTGGATGCAGTAATGTCCCCTATGTGGAAGGACTGTTTGGGGTCCCAAATAGTGGTGAGAGAGGAGTGGTAGGTGTAAGTGTAAGATTTCCTGCAGTCAGAGTACCAGGGGGGCGATTGATGGGAAGAGATGAGGGAGATGCAGAGAGTGTGAATCCCTATGGGAAGCAGAGAGAGGAGGGAAAGATGTGTCTGGTGGTGGGATCCTATCGTTTGCAGAAAAAAAAGTGGAGACTGATGCATTGGATGCAGAGGCTAATGTGGTGGTAGGTGAGGACAAGGGGAATCCTGTGCTGCTTGTGTCTGGAGATTATGGGGCCAGCACAGATGTGTGGAAAATAGAGGAGATGTGGATATCGACTGGCAGTGGAGGGAATGTCTGGTTTCCTGAATAAAAATTGCAACTCCGATGTCCTGGATTGCAAGGCCTCATCCTGCTAGCAGATGGATGAATTGTGAGAAAGGAATGGAATCATTACTGGAGTCACAGGGGAAGAGGTGTAGTCAAAGGTAACTGTGGGAGTTAGTGGGTGGAAGGAAGATGTTTTCTCCTGAAATGGAGTAAAAAAGATTGAGAGAATGACCAGAGATGGACCATTTATACTGTCGCATTTGCATACTTTCAATAGGCATCGCAAGTAGTGTCCCCCGCCGCTGATGATGTATTCGGGGTAGTGCGCAGTAGTAGTAGCACGTATGTGCGGGCCGGTTCACAAGGCTGCGTGTGCTGATGAATCTCCTATACAGGAGGAGCAGATTGAGAATGCCGAGGTAACCCATGTGGCGGGTGAGCCAATGGAAAGGTCAGGTGGGTTGGCCTGGGTAGTGCTTTGTGACGTGAAGAATTTATTTTCTCAGGTGGCTGAGAAAAATAAAGAGGGTCGACTCCACTTTTTGTTGAAGAACAATTGAGTGTATTCTTTTGACTGTGTGTATACTGGGTAAATTATAGCTGTCACAATAATATGTTATTGATACCATTTTAGCTGGTGTATCTTGCGTACCTAGAATTTCAGTCTATCTGTACATTTCACTTGCATCTTTGGCTTGGCTTCGCGGACGAAGATTTATGGAGGGGGTAAAAAGTCCACGTCAGCTGCAGGCTCGTTTGTGGCTGACAAGTCCGATGCGGGACAGGCAGACACGATTGCAGCGGTTGCAGGGGAAAATTGGTGGGTTGGGGTTGGGTGTTGGGTTTTTCCTCCTTTGCCTTTTGTCAGTGAGGTAGGCTCTGCGGTCTTCTTCAAAGGAGGTTGCTGCCCGCCAAACTGTGAGGCGCCAAGATGCACGGTTTGAGGCGATATCAGCCCACTGGCGGTGGTCAATGTGGCAGGCACCAAGAGATTTCTTTAGGCAGTCCTTGTACCTTTTCTTTGGTGCACCTCTGTCACGGTGGCCAGTGGAGAGCTCGCCATATAACACGATCTTGGGAAGGCGATGGTCCTCCATTCTGGAGACGTGACCCATCCAGCGCAGCTGGATCTTCAGCAGCGTGGACTCGATACTGTCGACCTCTGCCATCTCGAGTACTTCGACGTTAGGGATGTAAGCGCTCCAATGGATGTTGAGGATGGAGCGGAGACAACGCTGGTGGAAGCGTTCTAGGAGCCGTAGGTGGTGCCGGTAGAGGACCCATGATTCGGAGCCGAACAGGAGTGTGGGTATGACAACGGCTCTGTATACGCTTATCTTTGTGAGGTTTTTCAGTTGGTTGTTTTTCCAGACTCTTTTGTGTAGTCTCCCAAAGGCGCTATTTGCCTTGGCGAGTCTGTTGTCTATCTCATTGTCGATCCTTGCATCTGATGAAATGGTGCAGCCGAGATAGGTAAACTCAAAACGGTCACTTGCATATATAATGAGAAACTCTCATCTTATAATTGCTGCATTTTCTATTGAAAGGACAAATTTAAATTTTTTTAAAATGTTGACATACAGCATGGTAACAGGCCACGAGTCTGTTCTGCCCAATTTACACCCAATTAACCTACACCCTCGGTAGTTTCGAACAGTGGGGCAAATCATGTGTTTATCCCACTGGATTTTAATCAATTGTCATAGAACCCATTAGATTCACGAATATTATTGGGGAAAGTAAACCCAACATCCTTCCCCAGTCTGCCTTTGGGTGACTCCAGATCAATCAAACTGGTCTACTCTTAAATACCTCCTCGGGGTAATAAGAAATAGACAAGAAGTGCTGTTGTGGCCAGTCCACATGCCATGAATGGTTAAATTAAAAGAGCTCCACTGGGAAGGTGTGGCCTTTGGATCCCCTGGGGATCACTGTCCCCATCTCTCCCATCTACCTTTCCTCCATCCTCTTGAAACGGACTCAAATGGGTCTTGGGCTTAAATGAAATCATGACTTCTAAATGGTCAGCTCTGTTAACCTCTGCATGGTTCGTTGACCTCTCTCCTCTCTAATTGATAAAGCCTACCCACACCAAAAGGAATTGCTGAACCACAAAAATCTGGAAACTGTCATATTTTGGGTGCAAGTTCATGGTACATGATTATTATTTCCACTTTCTGCATGAAGTTCTGAGCTATGCTTTAAGGAAGCTATGATCTAATTAATGTTACAATGTTCAAAGAGGAACAATTACAGATCAGCATTCATATAATGAGAAGAATTAAGTGCACAATTCCACAAGAAGTAACAGACATTAGTATAGCATCCAATTATGAAATGTAATCTTGTTCTGAATGTGAATTCCAATGTGTCACATTATTATTGCAGATATAATTTTTATAAAGTAATAACAGATGACCGAATGACATGGGTCTGTAAATCTCATGATATTACAATCAAACCAAGTGGAACACAGCATAAACTTACTTCAGATTCAACTGCAACATATTAGGTCTGCTGTAAATGGTCACAACTTGTAATTAAATTGCTGGAGCTGTAACCGTGTATAATCTCCCCAACAAGAAGTGATTCTTTAAGATTGAGGGTTTCTGGAGTGGATGATTTGGGGACGATAAAGGCCGCATTGTCCTGAAGGTGATTTCAGAGGTTAAAAAGACATTGGGTTGACTAAACTCCTTATTGGTTGAGTTGTTAATGTGTGGGATAGACGATAGCTTGCCCCTACTTGGGTTCTGGAATGATTGAGAATGCCATTGTGTGAATGATGGTCTTCCACAGATGGGTTGGAGATGACTGATGGAAACACCCATTTTCACAAAACTTCGGTGTCCTCTCAATGTGAATGCTCTCGCTCTACTTTTTTTTTAAAAGCCATGTAGCTCGGTAACAAACCTTTCTTCTCACGAGCCCATGCAGACATGAACGTTCAAACTCCTGACAGACAGCACCAGATTTGAGCCCCGATCATTGGTGCTGTGCCACCATCTCGCTAACTGCTACGCTAACCGTTCTGCCCTGTCATGAGTCGGCATTTCCCAAGAACCAGCGAGGATGCTGTACATTTTCAGGGAGGCTTTGAATATATCCTTGGATCTTTTTCTCTGTTTGCCTTTTATTCCCTCAACAGTGCTTGGACCCCAAATAGTGTGTCCATTTTGGGTGCCAAATATGAGGCACACAAATGACGTGTCCTGTATGAGGATCTTTGGAGCGAAAGATGTTGGTCTGAGAGAGGACGTTGTTGTCATCTTTCCAATGAGTGAGAAGGAATTTGTGGAGACATCTGAAGTGCCTATTGTAGCTTGGTTCAGGCTTCTGAACAATCGAAGACAGCAGAGACATCATGCTTGAGTTCTTGATGTTCAACTCATTTCCTCAGTTGACAAGTCTGTGCAAATACATTTTAATTGTTGCTTGTGTTGACCATCACGAATATCGAAGTGGTCCTTATTTCCAAAGTCTGCCTGTGAGCTGTGATTGCTGATGGGCACAGTTGTGTAATTGTGTATGCACATGTAGAAGTTCCACAGATTGTATAAACTTGGATGTTTAACTGTGCTGGTTAACATTTGATTTTACTTTGAAGATTAAAGCAGTAAATCAGTGTAAGGATACCTTCCATGTCTGGGTGTATTACATTTTTTTGATACATTGCTGTCCAAAGAAGAATGTTCCTTTTAAAGCTCCTTTGCGGTATAGCCCCTGGTATCCAGTATCTATGGGGGATTGGTAAATTCCGGATAAGTGAATTTTCTAGTTGCTTGAAATTGCGTGTTGCTTGATTGGCAAACTAATTGGCGAGGCGTGCCCATTTTAATCTTTTGTATCTTTTACCTATGCATTTTGAGATTTTTTTTGCCAGTTGCTTGAATTCCAGATAAACAGGGGTTTTTCTGTATTTGTTTGTGCAAGCAACAATGCAAAATATCCTATCAACATTAGCATTGTCAACGGCATGAGTCGGCAGATAAGGAAAAATGAGGAGCAGTAATGCACCATGGGCAATATTCCAAGGAATGTTTTTTGTGTTTCTGAGATTGGTTTTAATAGTGTAGAAGTTTTGGGAAGTGGGTGGAACTCCAATCCATAATGGTGAGTGAGTGTCTTGGGCAAATTTGTACCTCTCACTTTGTTCGTTTTAGATTGGTCACGGTGTTCGAGCTACCGAAAGAAAATAGACACCCACACCGAGAGCACTTCAGTTTATACAAGTCTTTATTACTAAATCTAAAGCTGAATTCACACTGCAATATGCAAGCTCTTCCCAATTATACTTATCAATGCCTGGACTGGTCCCAACTGCCAAAGCGAGGCGACGACTGCACACTTGTAGTAGGTTGTCTGGGCGCCGGTAGTGGCTTCTCCAACTCCCCGGACCGGGACATTGGTTTGGAATCTTGAAGTTCTTCTTCTTGCTGAGAGATGTTGCCACTTCTTGGAGAGGCTCAAACTTCAGCAGTGGGACCATGGCTTATATTACCCAAAAGTTGTTTACTTCTTGAACAAATGATTTAATTATCTTCAAGGTCTCCTGACAGTCTGCGACCAACAAAAGACAACTGCATCCTGGGCCCCATGGTGGAATTTAGATGTGTCTACTAAATGTGCCCACCTCACTGACAAAAGACAAAGAAGGAAAAACCCAACACCCAACCCCAACCAACCAATTTTCCCTTGCAACCGCTACAACCGTGCCTGCCTGTCCCGCATCGGACTTGTCAGTCACCAACGAGCCTGCAGCAGACGTGGACATATCCCATCCATGAATCTTCGTCCGCGAAGCCAAGCCAAAGAAAGAACTAAATATGCATCCTGGGCCTCATGTTGGAATTTAGATTATGTCTTCCGATTCAACTGCATCCCTTATTGCATAAGCTGGTCTAAATCCTCCATTACAGTGAGAAAAATGGAGATCCATTTAATAAGTAACAACACAAAATTGTAACACAGGAACTCTACTTGAGGATTCTGAAAAATGAAAATGTTACACTTGGAATCAAGAAAAACTTAAACCTGAATTTTTTGACAGAATTGTTTCTTATAGCTGCTTCTTACTCTATGATAAAATGGTTTTCATGAGATTTTAAATAACATTCATTTGTTATAAAGACATTTCTATTTAAATGTTTCTCAAATGTAGCTTTTGATATTTATATAAATATTAGTTTTATATTGTTGCATGAAAAATAATTTTGATTAGTTTGAAAATTGGACAGATTAGGGATGTTAAGTCTTATTTTCTATCAATGTTACAACTGTTGGTCACACTGCAGGGAATTTACACAATTAAACTGCAAATTAAAATATGTTCCAGTAATTTTGTATTATCTTTTGATTTATTTTTAAAAGAAGAGCTTATTTTATGTTTTACAACTTTAATTATAGAGTTTTACTACTGGCTTGTAAATGATGCCAAATTGTGCACATTTACCAGATTATCTTTTAAAATAATCAGTGAACTATAATTTTAATCAGAGAATGAAACATGGGTATACCTTTCTTGAATTTGAAACTGACATAATACTGGCTTATGAAATACTTTGCTGTAATTTATTCTTATTTTTATTAAACTTTTCTCAGAATAATAAAATGTTTTTCATATGTTGGGGACTTCAATGTTTGGAATGCTTTTTGACAGACTCAAATATATATATATATATATATATATATATATATATATATATTCTTTGGCTTGGCTTCACGGACGAAGATTTATGGAGGGGCATGTCCACGTCTGCTGCAGGCTCGTTGGTGACTGACAAGTCCGATGCGGGACAGGCAGGCACGGTTGCAGCGGTTGCAAGGGAAAATTGGTTGGTTGGGGTTGGGTGTTGGGTTTTCCCTCCTTTGTCTTTTGTCAGTGAGGTGGGCTCTGCGGTCTTCTTCAAAGGAGGTTGCTGCCCGCCGAACGGTGAGGCGCCAAGATGCACGGTTGGAGGCGAGATCAGCCCACTGGCGGTGGTCAATGTGGCAGGCACCAAGAGATTTCTTTAAGCAGTCCTTGTACCTCTTCTTTGGTGCACCTCTGTCTCGGTGGCCAGTGGAGAGCTCGCCATATAACACGATCTTGGGATCTATTGCTACTTGGGTTATTGATGTACATCTACTAATTGTTCTTTAAATATGTGATGATGCATCCAATCATATAGTCATTAAAATTTAAGGCAACTTGTTTTCGTGCATTTTAGAATTTTGGGAGCTACACATCTATGCTGTGGAAATGTGTGTATAGTAGACCTCAGATCTGGGCATTGGAATACTTAATCAGATGGAATGTTTAACATTGTTGACTGGATAATTCATGTTTTCATGCAAAAGACCAAATTTGATTCTAATTTATTTTAAGCATCACAAATGAAATTGAAAAATGGAATGTAGTATTCAATTAACAGAATATTTTTTTAAAGTGCCTTTGAATAAAGATTATAAAGACATATTTTCGTATGAGATGATTTATGGCCTCCACTAAATGAAGGCAGAGGCTAATTCTGGTCCACCACACCAGGTACTCCTGCACTTCTGCCCCATTTAAGATACAACATGCTCGTCATTTCCCCCCCCCCCCCCCACATGCACACACTTCCCATTGAGATCCCTTGTGGATATCAGTCGGATCAAATCCAGATTTTTGGACAATTGTTAAAAAATGGACTGCACATTAGAGATGCTTTGTTAAATTTAGGGGCAGCAGGGTTTGTGGATAGCACAATTACAGCAACTGGGACCTGGGTTTGAATCTGGCAGTGTCTGTAAGGAGTTTGTATGCTTTCCCCGTGTCTGCTTGGGTTTCCTCCCACCTTTCAAAAATGTATGCGGATTTGTAGGTTCATTGGTGTATGGGGGGGGGGGGGAAGGGGTGTGACCATGGCTTCCTCCTGCTGTACATCTAAATTTAAAAAAAAAGTGCCAGAAAGAGGGTAGGGTTTATAGTCACCTTGATTCCAGTTTCATGGATTATTCCTATTTATATCTTTTAATAATGACTTGCAAACATTGCTGGAGAACTGAACATTTGATCTGTCTGTCTGCTGCATGTGTAGGTTTAATTGCAGTACAGCTCAGTAAGAACATTTACAGTGCTTTTCTATGGTTATATATCACCATGCCATATTACCTATCCCGCCAGCTTCCCTTTAACCTTTCTGTTCCAGTTCTGGAGGAACTGGCATATGAAGAAAGAGAGACCATTTCAGTAGAGTTTGGACACTCAAAGGGAATCCAATTGAAAACAATAAAATTCTAGCGAGACCGGATGAAGGAAAGGTGCTCTCAATGGTTGCATAGTCCAGAACCAGAGGTCCCAGCTTCTGGATTCAATGCATGCTACTTAGGATTGAGATCTGGACTTCCCTATATCAGAATCCAATGGAGTTCAGGTTATTAAATATAGTCATGAGGGAGATGGATATGTTTCCAAATGCTAAATGGATCAAGATTTTTCTTTTTACAGGGCTGCGGGGTACAAAAGGTGAATATAATTAGCAGCGATCACAGTGAATTTATAGTTCTCTCTCTCTCTGACTGTGAGATGCTTTTCAGGCAATTTCTGCCAGTGGCGAATCTGCCTTACAGCAGATGAAAGCAAATTTCACGTAATGTTGCACTATTTTCATTACATGATAATAAAGGAATTTTGAATCGTGTGAAGAAGCCTGGTTGATATTTGTGCTTCCTGTATGCTGTATTTCTTGTCCTTCTCCAGTAATGTTTTGGACTAAGTCCCCTAATGGATCAATATTTCAGTTCGAGTGGAGATGGAGGGAGGTCCTAAATAAATATTTCAATCTCTTTTTTTTACCATGGAGAAGGTAATGGAAGCTGGGGACTTGAGGGAAATACTGCATATATACTACCTGACAAAAAAAAGCCTTTTTCTGGACCACATACATACACAGTACACTGCACATAATAATCCCAGGTATACCTAAAGATATAATGTGAAATAAATATATATTAATACTTTGAGATTATTTACTCAGTTACAGGTTCATCAATCCCACAGGCTGTGGGAAGAAGCTATTTCCCAGCCTGGCAGTCCTGATTTTGATGTTCTTGTGCCACTACCTTGATGGTAGTGAGTCAAAGATGCAGTGTGAAGGATGGAAAGAGTCTTCTATAATTCTTGAAGCCCTGTTTAAGCAAAAAGCCTGGTAAACATTATCAATAGAGGAAAGAGATATTCTTGGCCACTCATTGATGCAGCCAGACAGGATGTGATCTCAAATGTGCTCCTGTGAAAAGTTGTCAAGATGGGGGCTGGTAGCCGTGCCCCCTCAGGCTCCTTAAGAAGTGGAGATACTGCTGCTGGTTCCTGACCAATGAATGGGTCAGGATAGGTTGCAGATAGATCTATCCACATGACAACAGAAGAGGTGCTGGAGGGATTGGAGCGAATTGAAGAGGATGAATCGCCAGGACCTGATTAAGTATATATGAGGGATGTTGAAAGAAGCTCAAAAAGGAATTGCAGGAACCCAAGCTGATATATTTGTATCATTATTAGTCATGAATGTGCCACCAGAAGACTGGAGGATGGTTAATATTTTGCCTTAATTTGAAGAGGCTGCAAGTCAGTGAACTACAGGCCAGTGGATGGTGGGAAAGTGTCCTTCTGAGGGACACTATCTGCCTTTAGAATGGCAGGGACTTAGCCTGTCTTTGTGCATGATAAACAGTGCCTCACAAATTTGAGATTTTTGAAGAGCTGACAAAGTGGATTGATAAGGACAGGACAGTAGCCATCTCCATGGACTTTATGACAAAATGCTGCAAGGTGGGTTAATCGGGAAGGTTGGGTCTTATGTTATCCAAGATGATCTGACCAATCTATGACAAAATTGGCTTGGTAGGCGGAGCCAGCCAGTGGTAGAGCAAGGTTAATCTTCAGATTAGAGGCCTGAGACTAGTTTTTGTGCAGCGGGGATTGGTGTTGGCTTGATCTGTTTATATCTGCATGAAAGATTTGGATGAGAATGAAGGTATATAAAATCTTGAGGGGCACAGAGAAGGCGAATTGTCAGTCTTTCCCAGGCCAGAGGAGTTGAAAACTAGAGGTAATAGATTTAAGGTGGGAGGGCACTTTTTTCTCCTGGAGAGTGATGCCAGAGGAAGTGGTAGGGATGGGTACAATTACAACATTTAAAACAGGTGCATGGACAGGAAGAGTTTAGAGAGAACTTAGCCAAATGGGATTAGGCCAGGGAGTTGGAAGGAACAAGTTGGGCCAAAGATCAGTTTTCCTTTTGCATAACTCTAGCGACTCTGTCTCGTGCGGTATTGCAGAATAGTTCATAAATCTGATAGACTTTTGATTGCTTTTTACTGACTTGATAGCAGAAAAAATGAGGTGTCCAAATTCCACAGCCCGCTAACTGTTTCGGGTTCCCTTCTGGATCAGGCTAAACAGGAAAAGTTCAGAAATGCGCAAGATCCTCACCAGGTTTTTACCTGTGATCACCTGTTTTTCCTGGTATGAACTGGCAGGAAGAAATTAAGAATCCTTTTCCTTGGCTTCTGCTGTCCAGATTTTATTAATGACAAGGAAATAAATAATTTAGAAGCATGCACATTTATTGGTTCATCTGTCCAGTTTGAGGCATTCTGGTTTTAAGATTTCTTTTGGCATTTCCAATCAAAGCATATTGAAGCAGAGATGATGAGACCAGTTGTTATTGTAAATACCAAAATGTGACATCAATGCTAATGTGTGAAGTATGGGAGGCTTAAAGACAGAAGCATCAATGTCTAATGTTTATTGATGATTTATAACCTTTAGAAGTGTTGAAATTAATGTTGCATTGTTTACAGTGAGTGCTGAGAGATTTGTGAAAGAAGTCTAGTGATTGCAAGGCAATGAAGAATTGATGATAAAGTACCATATAATTTTGGCATATAAGACAACCTTCAGGTAAGATGGGTCCCAGATTTCAGTCTGAATTACATGATTTTATCATATATCGGGAGTATAAGACGACCTCCCAACAATACGGGTGTTGACAGACTGAACTGTTGGGTGTGACCAGAAAGTGGGTGTTACCATGGAGCAAAATGAAGAAAATATAAAGCAAGTTTTAAGTTAAAGATCAATGAAGAGCCCAAGGAATCTTCCAAATGTGCTGCAGCAAGGACATTTGACAAAACTGAGAAGATGGTAAGAGAGTGGAGAAAGAATGAAGAGGTTTTAAGAAAAATACCAAAGAAACAAAGTTGGATGAGAAGAGGAATCATTCGTTGGCCAGAGTCGGAAAATCACGTTGTGGAATAGGTACTCGAACAAGGCAACAGATTGCTATGTCGTCACAAGAAATCAAATCAAATCATATGCACTGAAGTGGGCAAGGTCAAACCCAGAGCACAGTAGAGATTTTAAAAGCGCAGTAGGCTGGTGCATAAACAGGAAACATCTAGTAATACATAAAAAAAACCCAAATATTGTCAGGTCTGAGAGGGTTATTGGAACTAATTGAGTGGTATTTTGAGTAGAATTTTAAGGTCACATTTTTTGTATCTTGCCTACAGGATGACCCCTGTTTTTGCATTTTCTTTGGATGCTTCAAGGGGCGTCTTATATTCTAAAATCTGCATTCTTTTAGTTCTGCTGCTTCATTCCCACAGAAATTAAAGGATTGTATAGCGCAGGTCATTTTTCAGAGAGTAGACATTTATTAAATGAGGTAAGACCCTTCTGCCAGAGGAATATGGAGGAACAAACCAGTGATGGAAACAATACTGCAGTGTAATTGTTGTGCTTTAATGTTGTTGCAGTCTATTAAACCATCCAGGTTTGAAGGCCATGAAAAACATTATTCCAAAATAAATTTGCAGTTTAAAATATAAACTCAAAAATGAATAGTTTTTAAAAAAATAAAGCATCTAAACAAACAACACTACATTCAACAAGTAGTGTTGAGCATTGAATTACTTCTGGAAGGACATGAGAAGTTCTTCCCCCAGTTTGAGTTAGCAAGTGAAGGCCTGCCTCTTGTCTGAATTGCCTGAACGCGACAGTAGGTTGATCCTGGCACAATACCACAGGCCTTGTGTGCATGAATCAGGGTCTGTTCAGAGAGGCGGATAGTAATTTAAAACCTCAGTGATATTGTTGTTTATTCCTTTTCATTTTAATCAGCTCGCGGACCAAAAAGTAAATTTTAAAAAAATGTTGGCACAATGGCTGTAATTTTACTTGATTTTGAAATGAACACTGACAGGTATGGTAACCTTGAGTTCTATAACCTATAGTTTCAGTGACTAAACTCTTTGGAATTATAATCATTTGAAAGAAGACTTTCATTTCAACATTTTTTCCCCCATTGAGTTCTTCTTGAGTAGGTGGCATTTGTGAAGGTGCAAAACACAGGCTGTCTATTGTTGAAGCTTCTATTAAAGTGAAAGATTTTTTTAAACCCAGAAATAGAGCCCTCAGTTTCAGCTTTCTGATTTGTTTGATGAAGTAGTTGTTATCTTTTCTTACCTCTTCATTTTAAATTGGTATCTCTTGCTCTGAAAAATGAACGTTCAGATACAAGAATGACAGGCATCAATATTTTCCAGTTGATCCTGTGTGTGTGTGTGTGTGTGAACGAACGACTGTACACACACAATCTCAACCAGCAGTTTTCTGAATGCATTGAAGTATTCCAGAAAAAAAGATGTCACTGTTTACTGTACAGCTATGCCAGAGTAAAGCCCAGATGAATGAGATGGAGATTAGAGGAATAGCTGAGGGTGTATTCAATCACTGCGGTCGTTCAGTTTGCCTTCTGCATTTTGATTAGGCACGATGAATAGCCTCATGTACTTTTATTTGAATATATCCAATGCTGCACTGATTACTGCTTGTACTTGGACAAGGGTTTGGACCAAATCAAATGCTTGCTTAGCAACGGAAGAAGCTCCTTGTCCATTATTGAGCTCACGTGGACTTCAAATTTGACAATTTCAATCACCGAATGTTAAATTTACAAATAGTTTGTCTCATTTGCTCATTGATGTAAGCAAATAAGATGATCTTCACCACTTCATTTGTTTATATTCTCTTTAAATATTTGATCTTTCAAGGTTACCCTCCCCCCCAGCAGAATATCATTATTCAATATTTTGACTTTTTCTTAAATTGCCGAATTATGTTTGGAAGTAAATAAAGTCTTTTAACAAAAAATCCTTGATATTTGGTTTAATATTTAAAACATCATGATGCCATTTAAAAAAAGGATAAGTATTCTGATTCTTGCATATGCGGACACTTGGAGTCATTATTATTTCATTGTAATCCATGAGCAAAATTTGGATTCATGTGAACCTTTCATTTGATATAACTGTGTAAATGACTCACAAATAAAGCAAGGACAAAAGGCAGTGAAGAAATTGGGAAGAAGGCACCTTATTGTTTGCAAGATTAACCTTCCTGTGACAGCCCTAAATGAATTGATTCCTTTCCTGCAAGTCTGTCATATGAATTATTTGCGACCCGTCGGATAATTTAGCATTGTTCTACCTCTGGCCTTTGGGCACTATTGATAGCTAATTTTTGAGACTACTTTGTGAATTTTTTTTGCAGCCTTATAATGTTGAATTGGAGCACACAAAAGCTCACAATGTCATCGTATTCATTTGGTCACACTTATTTAATGCAATCCACAGGGCTTTCAACTCTCTATCTAGCTTGCTAATACACTGCAGCTATGGTGAAAGGAGAGTGGAGAACATTGTAATCTTACTTTGCAGAGAATGGGGACAGGTGCCACTCTTAGATTGCAGTGGTTAACAAAAAAAAATGATGACTGGTCAGCACTGGTTTCTAACAGTCAAGAGGGGCTAATTGGAAACATCGATAGGCAGAAGTAGTTAATTCTAATGTTTGTCTTTCGGTCAGAACATTAATGTGTTCTTCCATGTTTTCTCCCAATGGGAACCAGGCTCAAGGCTGGCACATTGGTTATGTATCTTTATCTTTGGTTTGACCTGCTGAGTTTCTCCAGCATTGTTTTTATTTCAACCGCTGCGTCTGAAGACTTTCATGTTTTACACTTGGCCTTGTCACCAATCAGTTCCAATGCTTCAGTTATGGAACTTACATTTCATAATAGATCTAGAAAAAGAAAAATAATCGTGATCATTGGGCATCTGAAAGAATTGTTCCATTTTAGTAAAAATGATGATAACTTGTGAGAATTTGTCTTAAAAAGCAGGAAACAATAGTTGAAGTACACCTCTGGCTGGTAACAGTAGGTTAGTTGCTGTGTGGATGTCAGGGCCTTTCAATCTCTTGGGGATTAGATGTGGGGGAACGACTCCTTGTTCTACCCAACAACATCATTGCATCCAAGGGCAGTTCTGCAATGTCTTGAGTTGAAGGGTTATGACCCCGTACCTTTGCAACAGTTGGGGCATCAAGCATTATCCCATTTATTTGAACAAGTTCTCCAATCTTTATGAAAAAGGCAAGCAATTTTTTTCCCACCTTAACAGAAATAAATGAGTATAGTAGGACCCCTTGTATCTGGCACCTATGGAGGTTGGTAGATGCCAGATAAGTGAATTTTCTGGTTGCTTGAGATTGTGTAATGCGTGATTGGAGATCTGACCATGGGGGGGGGGGGGGGGAGACCAATTTAAAACTTTCATGTGTTTTACCTCTTTATTTTCTGAAAGTTTTTGCCTGTTGATTGAGGTTGTGACTGCTTAAATTCCAGATAATGGGGATTTTAATTTATAATATTTTAATGTTAACAGTTAATTTGTTTTCATGTGAATTATTTTTACATTTTTTCATTGTTTTAATAGATCAATGTGATTGACTACTTCTTCATTTCTGGGGTAATAGGGAATGGGCATTAAAGGCCAACATTTCCAATACTGTGAGTGATCAATTTAATCATGAAATGAGCTGATAAATATTCATGCTTTTCTCAGAAGCACTTTGAAAAATTTCTCTGCATTCGATAGCCTCCAAATTGGGATCAGTGCAGCCTTGGTGCAAACTCATTCTCGATCAGGGTTTGACTTGGCGCACCCAAAAGGTCTGTTTTTCTGCTCTACAAATCCATTGCTTTATTTCTCTTGAGAAAGAGCAGATGGAACATCTTGGTTCCATCCACAGGCCCTCAACTCTGTATTCTCCTATGCTTTAGTGCAGGCAGGTTCCCCAAATTGTTGCTGTTCCTCCTTCCAAGCAGTGACGAGAAGCAAGGAAAGAGCCTTCTCCTGGGCCTTCTTCCCAGTTCTTCGGTTTTAGGTATCATGGAATGTTTTCCAGCAACCTGAGTAGTCAGCACTGTTGCTTGCATTCATATTTTAAAATATTTTAAATATTTGTCAGATTGCTAGTTTGTGAACGGTAATGCCATTGAAGGAGGTGGTTTATAAAATAGTCTGCAGAGATGGTAGCCACTTGGCACAAGGAGACCCTGCCTGATTGTCCCCATTCTCTGCAAAGTAAGATTACAATGTTCTCCACCCTCCTTTCACCATAGCTGCAGTGCATTAGCAAGCTAGATAGAGAGTTGAAAGCCATGATTGGCAGGTGTCCTATAGACTGGTGTGGCCCTGTGGATTGTATTAAATAAGTGTGACCAATTGAATAAGGTGACATTATGGGGAATGAATCTACGATGTCAAGTTGTGCAGGTAAAGAGAAAAGTGCAGAAACTTATTGTAGGGTACAGAGAAAAGTACCATTGAGAGAAAGGGAACTGAGTGTTGTCAGAGTGAAATCCATTCAGGAGTCTGATAGCAGAGGAACAAAACTGTTCTTGAATCTGGATGTTCAGGTTATTAAACACGACACGATGGGGAAAAGAGGGTATGACCAAAATGCGATTGGTCCTTTAATATGTGAGCAGCTTTCCTGAGAGAGTGGAGGTATAAATGCAGGGGAGATTGGTTTGAGACGTGACTTGGCCTCTTAAGGTCGTGGGCTGAGCAGTTCCCATCATGAGCTGTGATGCATCAGGATAGGATACTTTCTGTGGTGCATCTGTAAAAGTCGGTAAGAGATCTCAGGTATGTGCTGAAGTTCATTAGGCTTCTGAGAAAGTCAGGTCTTGGTTGATTCAACAATGTGGTTGGACCAAAGCATTTAGTTGGTGATGTATACTGCAAAGAACTGGAAGCTCTCCTCCAGAGCACTGCTGATATATGTAGGAATACGTGCTCCTCTTTGGTTCCCGACTAGCTCCTTTGTTTAGCTGACATAGTGCCACCAGACTCTCTACCCCCTTCCTATACTCCGTTTTCTTGTTGTTTGAGATCCATCTAGAAACAACAGGGCCATCTGCAAATTTGTAGATGGAGTTGGAGCAGTGTTTGACCACATAATAATGAATGTCTAGAGAGTATAATATGGGTCTGAGTACATAGCCTTGCAGCCACAGATCTTCAGCATTGATGTTTTCACCAATCCTCACTACTTGCGAGGAAGCTGAGGATCCTGTTACAGGGATTGCGCACGACTATGCATTGGCCTGGACTAAGCCACGCGTATCCCTCACTACTTGTGAGGAAGCTGAGGATCCTGTTACAGGGATTGCACACGACTGTGCATTGGCCTGGACTAAGCCACGCGTATCCCTCACTACTTGCGAGGAAGCTGAGGATCCTGTTACAGGGATTCCACACAACTGTGCATTGGCCTGGACTAAGCCACGCGTATCTATAACAGTGACACTTTGATATTGATTGAGAGACCATTTTGAAAACAGGAGCCAGACTATTATTAAGGCAACGGAAGGTAACAGATCACGTGTGGTCAAACTGGTTCTTTGCAGATGCTGCTCTCGAGGGCCAGATGGGGATGATAATCCAGCTTCTGTTAAAGGACTGAAGTGAAGTCTTTGATGCTTCTCCTCATAGAATCCCTCTTCACACCTTCCAGTCCTCCATCACCTGTGGTCCATTTCCAGATCTGGCCACCTGTTGCAAGTATGTTCCATGTTTGGACAGCATTGGCAATTGGGTGTAGGCTTTATTTGTAAAGAGCAGCCGACCTCCAGATTCCGATGGAGCAGATTGTCGATGTTGAAAGTGATATGAACTACGCAACTACAGAGCAAACAAAATTAGAAAAAAATTAGCTTTGCTTTAAGGATGTACAATGGAATCATTTTGGGAAAGCACGGCAGAATTTCACCTCATGGTGCTGTAAAATGACATTGGCCTCGGATTAACCGCATTAAATGTGCACCTAGTGTTGGAAACCTATTTCTGCAGATGTATGCATCACCTGAGGGAAATGGCTGGACAAATTTCTCGGAAATGGCCATTATTGTACATGATAGCGAGAGATTTTATTTTCGTGTCTTGTCTCTTCAGAGCTCTATTTAAATCTTTACAATCTCAACCATTTATTGATAAAATCAAACAAAAAAATTAAGCCCTGCGCAGAGAGCAGCAGAGCCTCACTTTCCCTGTCTGTGGCCGGATGTGTTGCCAGATTTTTCTGAACTTTCAACGTCTTCTGCTTTAATTTCAAATTCATGACATCCTCCATATTTTGCCTTTGATTCCCATTGCTGAACATTTACAAAACAATCCACACTATATACTTCCAACAGTGTACAATTCTGAATAAGCATTTAAATGACTTCAAGACTTAAGGAATCCCTGAGTTCTTCTGATAGGTGATGGCCCTTTCCCTTTAATAAAGAAATTCCCTTGGTTATGCTTAACTCGTGCCTAATTAATGATCAGTAGTTCACATGTGGCAAAAAAAATAGAAATCTTGTATGGCGTGGAGCAGCCTTAATTATTTAGCAAATCAATTGTAATCCATTCTTCTTTCCGAAAGCTGGACTCAAGAATTAAAATTGGAATGTAATTAAATGAATTTTAGGGTGTAATTATTTTAAATTATTGCCCAAGTAACTACGTCAACCACCAGGTTTACTGTTCTTTAATAAAAATCTGGTATTCTGTAAATAATTTAGTAAATGTTATGACCTTTGCCCTGTTTGCTTGCTGTGTAATGAGGCTGAGAAATTCTTCTCTGGCTCTCCCCCGCGCTTACTTGGCAAATCTTCAAAGAGATTAAAGAAGTACATGCGAGAGCCAGATACCCAATTTGGATCATATCGTGTTGCATCTGGGCACACTGCTAAGTACTATTAGACTGGCTTTGTATATAGGTAACCCTCTAACAATATCATAACCAGGACCTGAACTTCAAAGTGCATGCCCCACTTTTGGGTAATATAGTGATCAAAGGTGAACTTGTTTGGGACCAACTTTGATCTGTTCTGCTTCGAACTGAAAGTGAGGCAGATTTTACAAGGGACAGATAATCTATTCACCACTTCACTTCTAAATAATAATTTCTCTAACACTTCCATTATTATTCTTTCCTCCGGCCTGTCTAGTCTAAAACTTCAGCACAACATTCTCCTCTTTGAAATTAATGTTCCTAATGCTTGCAGCCAAATAGGTTTCTGGGTGATGCCATTAAGTTCAATCATTTTAACCAAGTTTTAACGTGTATAAAATTGAACATTAGAGACTTTGTTGAAACAAAATAAATACCAAAAATGTGAGTCCTAAAGCTCTGACTCCCATCTCTTCCCCATTTCCCTTGGTTACAATGAAATAGAAGACAACAATTGTACAACATATTATTGATCCTCAAAGTCACTTTTGATTCTGGGCAATGTAATAAATTACCTCCACCATCTCTCTCATTATTTACAGTTTAATTACAAAGACTAACCAGTCTAATTTAATTCTAATTCTGATTTTCAAGTGCAAACTGAATTGTTGTTCCTTGCAAGAATAAATCATTGCAACTTAATACTTTTGTCTCTGCACCTTAACATTATTTATATTGTTTCTTCCTCCCCAACATGCCCCACACACTGGCTCATTCCAAAGTCACAACATTCGAAAGGTTCCAATTCAGTCTTTCAAAAAATGCAATCTGGTTTCTGCAGTCTCCTCACTGTACCATACAAAATCTGCACCCAGATTCTTATGGACTACTTTGTTTCCTCGGTGTGCAATGTATTCCAAAATGCGAATCTTCTTTCTTGCTTTCATTGAGTCCAAATCCCCTGCCCTTTGAGAAAGTGTTGAGTGAGAGCTAGACCTTTGCACTAATCGTGTCAGAATTACCATTATTCCATATTTTGCCTCAGTATTTGAGAAATTAAGTATAACTTTAGTTGTCACATTATGAGCAAAGTTATCTGTGAGCATTAACGGGTAACTGTGGCCGTACAAAGTAGAAGAACTCTTTGAGAGTACAAAGTTAATACGGGGGGGGGTGGGGGGGGTGGAAGGGAAAAAACAAGAGACCAGTTTGGAGCAAGAAAGGGCAGAATGATGGGATTGTTGTGGGGTTCATTCAAGAACCTGTTGGCTACAGGGAAGAAACTATCTTTAACCCTGTTAGCGGTTGGATCATGTGGAGGAGACTTGCTCAAACCTTCTCACCGATGAGGGGAAGGCAAAGAGTGCGCGTTTGAGATGCGATGGGTCTTTCGGTGAGTTAACTGCCTTTCCTAGGCACCGGGAGATGTAGATGTTGACCCCCTGGAGTAATGGAAACATTGTGACAAGTTTTGAGCTGCATTCATTACTCTCTGCATCTTCCAATCTTGAGCAGAGTTTCGTTCATTTTGTCAAGCAATGCTAGATTATAAGCAAAACTATTGAAAGTATACAGTATCTCCATTATTGTACAATAGAGTTCAATTAACGAATATCCTTCTAATAATCCTTTTAATTCTCTAACCATGCACTCAACAGGTGTCTTTGCTCCGTGACATATAACCTGTGGAGTTTTACATGTCATGCAAGTTTAAAATTTAATTTTGCTTAAAGGCTGGTATGCCACCTTGAATATTATTGCAGCAGGTCAGGATAACTGAGCTTTTTTGCTGTCCATCTCTTAGTTAATGCAGTGAGGACTTTATCAGGTAAAACAGGCACTGACCCTTAGCCTCCCAGTCACGAGTATTTTTAGCTTCTGTCTTTCTGACATTTATGATTTTTACTTTCAGAGAGAAAACCAGGAGTCGATCACTGCCCATGCAGTATCTCATCACTGTATCTGTCTCTCGTCGCCGTCCCTGTCTCTCTTCGCCGTCCCTGTCTCTCGTCGCCGTCCCTGTCTCTCGTCGCCCTCCCTGTCTCTCGTCGCCCTCCCTGTCTCCCGTCGCCCTCCCTGTCTCCCGTCGCCCTCCCTGTCTCCCGTCGCCCTCCCTGTCTCCCGTCGCCCTCCCTGTCTCCCGTCGCCCTCCCTGTCTCCCGTCGCCCTCCCTGTCTCCCGTCGCCCTCCCTGTCTCCCGTCGCCCTCCCTGTCTCCCGTCGCCCTCCCTGTCTCCCGTCGCCCTCCCTGTCTCCCGTCGCCCTCCCTGTCTCCCGTCGCCCTCCCTGTCTCCCGTCGCCCTCCCTGTCTCCCGTCGCCCTCCCTGTCTCCCGTCGCCCTCCCTGTCTCCCGTCGCCCTCCCTGTCTCCCGTCGCCCTCCCTGTCTCCCGTCGCCCTCCCTGTCTCCCGTCGCCCTCCCTGTCTCCCGTCGCCCTCCCTGTCTCCCGTCGCCCTCCCTGTCTCCCGTCGCCCTCCCTGTCTCCCGTCGCCCTCCCTGTCTCCCGTCGCCCTCCCTGTCTCCCGTCGCCCTCCCTGTCTCCCGTCGCCCTCCCTGTCTCCCGTCGCCCTCCCTGTCTCCCGTCGCCCTCCCTGTCTCCCGTCGCCCTCCCTGTATCTCATCACCTGGATGATCATTCCTCAATATACCTGAGACAACTTAATTTTATTTTGCGTGTTCCAAAAATGAAATGTATAACATAGCAAAATGGAGTTCACAGAGTGAAAGATCCAGAGTTTGAGCAGAACAGAAAATAACATCAGAGTGAGAACAGGTGTTTCCAGATCTGGGGGGCTCTGCACGCTCGGTGGAGAGAATAGATTCTAGACAGGCGAAAGAGGACAAAGGTATTCATTCACTGAAATCAGTAAAGACATTTTCAACTGAAACCTGTGCTTCTCTACCCCCAAATATTTGTCTGTTTTGAAATCCACATCATTTTTGGCCATTCACTGATTCATCTGTGAAGATATTTTATTTGATAAATATTTGTTAGGGTTGAACTTGAAATGTTAAATTTAAAATGAAGTATTAATCTCTGAAACCTAGAAGTTTGATTTCTTTCATTTCCAAGATTCCTGTCATGGAACTCCAGGTGTCAAACCTTATCCAACCTTAACTTATCCAGGGGGTGGGGGTGGGGCCAGGGAAAGAATAGAATAAAAATATTTTATTTTTATTCCTGCTGATCTCGAATCAATTTACAATATGTTTCACATCATCAACTGCTCCCGATGAAGGTAAGTAACACATTAAGGAATCCCTGAGTCCTGATATGTGATGGCCCTTCCCCTTTAATAAAGAAATTCCTGTGGTTAAGCTCAATTCATGCCTAACTAATAACTAATAGTTCACATGTGGCAAAAAAATTGGAAATTAGTTAATATTTTTCAATTGCTTGATGAATTAAGGCTGATCCACGAAGATTGCCTCCAGGTCTTGATCATATCTTGGCAATGAGACTTTCCGCATAGATGATTCTGAGATATCTTCCTTTTCCTTGAACTGTAGTTCACGCTGCTGAAGATCTAGCTACGCTGGGTGGGTCACGTCTCCAGAATGGAGGACCATCGCCTTCCCAAGATCGTGTTATATGGCGAGCTCTCCACTGGCCACCGTGACAGAGGTGCACCAAAGAAGAGGTACAAGGACTGCCTAAAGAAATCTCTTGGTGCCTGCCACATTGACCACCGCCAGTGGGCTGATATCGCCTCAAACCGTGCATCTTGGCGCCTCACAGTTCGGCGGGCAGCAACCTCCTTTGAAGAAGACCGCAGAGCCCACCTCACTGACAAAAGACAAAGGAGGAAAAACCCAACACCCAACCCCAACCAACCAATTTTCCCCTGCAACCGCTGCAACCGTGTCTGCCTGTACCGCATCGGACTTGTCAGCCACAATCGAGCCTGCAGCTGACGTGGACTTTTACCCCCTCCATGAATCTTCGTCCGTGAAGCCAAGCCAAAGAAGAAGTTTCCCTGCCACCATGCTTGGTGGAACTCTTACTATGGCCATTCTGTTTTCTTCATTAAAGGAGCTTATCTCGCCCAGATGAACGATGGGGTTGCTCCCTTGCTCATGAATGGTTCCAGACTCAAGGGAGCATCCAACTCATTTAAGAAGCTGCTACCACCCAACCTTCTCCTCCTCTCTTTTTAGGTAAATGAACTAAAGTGACAAATTTCACAAGGGCTCTTGACACAACTTGAGCTTTAATATTCTAAGTGGCATTGCTTCTGGAAACCTGGAGGCTGTTCACATGAGATACAGATTCCTAGCTTTTGTCAAGGGAAATGGACCAACACAATCCATAATAACTTTAGAAAAGGGTTCATCAAAAACAGGAGTGGGTTGTAAAGGGGCCACTGGGGGACCCTGATTAGGTTTACCCGCAACCTGACAAATGTGACATGCCCGACAAAACTAGGCCAATAGAATCATTTTGCAATCTTTTACACCAAGTTGACCACCCAAAGGCGTGCGATGGGCCAAGGGTAAAATTTCGTCCCTATAGGCTTTAGGAACCACAGCCTGATGAACAATTGCTCATTCTTCACTGGCAGGGATATCAAGTAGTCTTCAGTTTCTCATTAACATCCCTCCCTTGAAATAATATCGAACTGGCACTTTCTTAATTTCATAATCAGAAAGAGTCTTATTAGAAAGATCAAGATCTCTATTCTGCCTTGCTATAAACTTTTTTCGGGATAACAAGAAATATTTACACTTGGGTTTAACACCAGAACTCTGGTCCAATAAAGAAGGAAGTCTTTGGCAAGTCATTACAACCTTTGCACTAACACAGATTCTGGCCCCCTATAAATCAGTCTGCATAGGATTGTCTGAACTGGCAAGCTTTTTAACCATAGTCTGAGTCACTATGCAGGGTGGGTATATATCTGAAACTGGGTATATATCAAATAGAGAAATTAACCTAACCTTCTACTGGTCACAAATCTCTTATGAGAACCATATGGTGGAACTCTGTTTCTCATTGTTTCTTTTCATCATGGACCAATTACTATCACATGACCAGGTTTCTCACAATAGTGGCGAAGAGGATCTGAAGGTTTTTCCATTACTTCCCTTCACCTTGACTCCCTAGCACTACTTTCTGATTTGTTTTCTAACTTGAATGGATATTCCACATGACCCCTCTGGAATGCTCCACTTAGCACAAACTTAACTGGGGGTTAAAGCATCTCATCTGGTAATTTAGCAGATTCTTGCCAAGTTTCCATTTTTTCTCTCAAACTCTCTGCTTTTCAACTTGCTCCCTTTTATATTTTTCTAACTCTAGCTCAAACTGCTTTTGTTCTTTCTCTCTCAAATCTAAGATTTTCTAATTCAATTTGTTCCACCGGTGACCGCTGCTCAATGGATTCACTGTCAATAACTAGTTTTAACTCCTTTCCAAACTTCCCCATTGGTCAACTATAAGTCTTTTGATCTCTGCCCTTTGTCCTCAACTGTTTTACCACCATAAGTTCCAACTTTTTGGCAATATTCACCAACTTATCCTTTCTCGTCCTCCGTAAATCTGCAAAGATTGGCAATCATGTGTTGAAACTGCGGCAGTGCATGGTGAAATATTTTCAAGACAATTTTATTTTTTACCAAGAGTGTTAGGTGCCTAGAAGGGTGGGGGTGGAAGCCAATACAATAATAGCCTTAAGAGGCTTCCAGATGAACATGTGAATATGTTGGGATTGATGGATGCACATGTGCAGACCACAAAATTTTAGTTTAATTTGGGCATTATGTTTATTACAGACATTGTGGGCCAAATAGCCTGTGCTGTGTTTTTCCTTGTAAGTTGGAGGGACACGGTTAGCGTACCAGATAGCACGATGCTGTTACAGAATCAGCGATCAGGACTACGGTACGAATCCCCTGCTGTCTGTAAGGAGTTTGTAGGTTTTCTGTGTCTGCAGGGGTTTCCTCTGAGTGCTCCTGCTTCCTCCCACCAAAACATACTGGGGCTGTTGGTCAATTGGGCTTATATGTATGGCACAGGCTCGTGGGCCTGAAAGGGCCTGTTACCGTGCTGCATGTCTGAATTTTGATGCAAGTTCATCATTCCGCAAGATCAGTTTTTAATTTCTCGGTATGTGCTGAGTACTTCCAGCATTTTTCCTTCTTTCAGAGTTCCAGCAAATGCTATGCTCAGTAGTCTCCGCAGACATTCCAATGATTCTCTTCACCCCTTTTCCTTCCTTACAACTTTCTTTTCTTATATTCCCCTTCGGGGAAAGAACAGTTGACATGAAACATTAACTTGTATCTTTCTCTGTAGAGGGCATTTGACCTTCTGAGTGTCATAAAATATGGAAGGAGAATCTTTAACCCAGTGAATCGTTGCTGAGCTTCACACACCCAACCACTCCAATCCTATGCTGCTCCTATTCGATTCAGATTCCACAACTCGCCATTCAGGGCTATTTATTATTACCCATTAACCTAATGACCAGCATATTTTGGGATCTGGGAGGAAAATGAAGCTATTGTGCATAGGCATACCCTGTTTAACGCGGTTTTGAAAAGCATCAAGGGGTATTTTGCCCCTTATTGTTTGTCCTTAAGGGACAAGTTGTCCTTAAACTTGACTCCTAGTCCTTTCATTGCTATTAGTGGGGCCAGTGGATTTAATATTGACTTTTTCCCAATCCCATGCAGTGGCTTTTGCTTCCCTCATTGCTAGAAAGGCCATCGTGCTGAGATGGAAAGATGCTGTCTCTCCCACTCAATGGTTATCGGATGTGGTGGCATGTCTTTCTCTAGAAGAAAAATTAGATGTCCTACTACTGCAATGGATCTTAACTTGCTTTCGCTACGGGGCCCTTTCTTCAATTAATTTCAAAACTTGTAGGTTAATTTTTTTTTCATGACCCTATAGTTATTAGTAGTGGACTTCTTAACTTGGCCAGCAGCCCTCGTAGGGTGGGGTTTGACTCTGAGATTAGGAATATGTTTTTATTTCCTCTTTCCTTATTTTCATTTAATCACATGCGTTTGGATATACCTTGTTCATTGCTATTTGACTCTTGTGACTCAATATTATTTTACTTTATTATTATTTTTACCATATGTACCTAAGTATTTTGCATTTGTTAAAACCAATAAAAAGATTGAAATAGAAAGAAAGAGAAGCGTGGGTTTTGACGTAACACGGATTGAAATTTCTGACCCGCAGTTTTTAAATTTGCACGGTAAAGTTTTATTGTTGTTGCTATTTAAACCATCTCATAATACTTTGCAAGACTCTAGTTTAAAAATATTTGAAATATAGGTGTTGAGCTGTGGAATAGGTAGAGTTAAGTGGCTGTGTTGAAAGTTACTGCTGTCCTCGCTACGAGTCGGGCTCCCTGCACTATCCCCTGGTGCAGCAATCTAACTTTGGTGAAAGTCTCATGTGAGCAATTTGGCACAAATCTACATTGGACAAATATTTTCTTAAATAAATGACGTTAGCTTATGGCCAATAAAGATCAGTTTTATATATCCCTTTATTAGGATTGGAACATGTCACATTGAAGTGCATTGTAATAATGCTTTGAACAGGGCAGTCTTCCCTAGCCCTGAATTTCCTTGGAACACATTAATCTTGTTATACAGGGTATGCCTGTATTTTACATACCTGTTTGATTGCACCGCAAGGATTTTGGTGCATATGTACACTATACTTCTGTAATATTTATCAAGAAACCAGCAAAGTCACGGGACAATGGGAAAACTCCATATTGACAGCATAAGAGGTGAGGAATGAACCTGGTTATTTGGATTAGCCCTGGCTCAGCATAGTTAATACTCAAAAGTGCTGGAGAAACTGAGCCGGTCCCACAGCATCCACAGGTGGCAAAGATGCCTCGGTGAAGGGCTCAGGCTCAAAATGTTGGTTATGCATCTTTTCCGCCTATGGACGCTTAGGGACCCGCTGAAATTCTTCGGCGCTTTTGTTTTTTAATGACAATGTCTGCAGACTTTTTCGCTTTACCCCATTTTCAGCATTTTCTGTTATTTTAGATTCCAACAGTAGCAGTTTTTTGCTTTTAAACCTGTGGATGATTGGTTCGCCGAGCAATACTCCTAGAGTGTCTTAAACTGCGGGTGAGAATCCCCAGATGTTTTATTATCATGGGAAATCAGGGAAGTCATTTCCTTGTCTTTTTAAGCCATTCTTTTTGTGTGCAACCAGAAATTAAGAAATGAAATTTTAAGAATATTTCTTCAAACTGATGTTCCCTCATGACATTTTGTCAAAAATATATCCATTTTCCTTAAAAGCACTCTTCCTGACCAGCAGGGATTCTCCAAAAGGCATCATCCATTCCTTTCTATGATTTTATGATTTCCAAAAGGATCATTCTTTGCAGAAATACTGTGTGATCCAGAGTCGTACAGTGAGAATTCACAGTGGCACACTGCTGGCTCCCAGTCTTTTAACCCTGCCTGACCTTTGGTCCTGTCGGTGTGGAGTTTGCATATTCTCTGCTTCCTCAGGCTGTTCCAGATTCCTTGCGTGACACAAGTAAATATGAGGGTTGGCCAGTTAACTGGCTGCTGCAAGTTTACCCGAATGTGCAGATGGGTAGTAGAACCTCGTGGAAAGTCGATGGTAATGTGGGAAAATTAAACACATCAGTATTTTTGTTTTGTCAGCGCCTCTACTTCCTCAGGTGTTTCTCGAAGTTTGGTACGACATCGGAAACTCTGACAAAATTGTGCGGTGGAAAGTGTGCTGACCACTTGCATCGTGGCCTGGTATGAGGGCACCAATACTTCTGAGCGTAAACCCCTGCAAAATGGAGTGGACATGACAGGCAAAACCCTCCCCTGCATTGAGAACATCTACAGGGAACGCTGCCATCAGAGAGCAATAGCAATCAGCGAGGATCCACACCACCCAGCACACACTCTGTTTCGTCATCAGGAAAGAGGTACAGGTGCCGTAAGAACTTGCGCCACCAGGTTCAGGAACAGCTGCTCCCCCTCCACCCTCAGACTCCCCAACAACAAACTCAATCAGCGACTCATTGAAGGACTCTTTATTGAATCCCCCCCCTTCTATCACTGTGTTGCACAGCTTATTTATATTTCTTTATTTGGTTACATGTGTACGTTGAGTCAGTTTGCTTCGCCAGAGAGAAAAAGAATTTCAGGGTTGTATGTGGTGTCATGTATGTATTGTGACAATAAATCTGAAATCTGTGGTTAAAAAAAAATGGCTGCTCTAAGAGTTGGTGTGGACTTGGTGGGCTGAATAAGAGAAGTGTAATGCATGTCCAAGCAACAGTTTTCAAGGACGACCATTATAGAACTACAGCACAGTTCAGGCCCTTTGGCTCTCGATGTTGTGCTGACCCACGTAATCCTTAAAAAAAAAGTTCTAAACCTCTTCTATCCTGGAACCCTCTAATTTTCCTCCATCCACGTGTCTGTCTAAGAGTCCTTTAAATGCCCCTAATGTTTCAGCCTCCACCACCATCCTTGGCAAGGCATTCCAGGCACCCACAACTCTGCATTAAAAAAAATACTTAGCCCTGATGTCTCGCCTAAACTCCCTCCCTTCACTTTGTACCTAAGTCCTCTGATGTTTGCTTTCCCTGGGAAACGGATGCTGGCTGTCCATCCTATAAACTTATCAAGTCTCCTCTCATCCTTCTACACTCAAAAGAGAAAAGTTCTAGTTCTTCTAACCTTGCCTCATTAGTCTTCTGTTACAGTCCAGGTGACATCCTGGTAAATCTCCTCTGCACCCTCTCCACAGCTTCCACATCCTTCCTATAATGTGGTGACCAGAACTCAACACAGTAAGTGTGGTTTCACCAGAGCTAATGCAGAATTTCCAATCATACTGTTGAAGAATTGTTTGGAAGAAGGTTATGCATACCTTCTTATGGTACTGTGGGAAAGGAATTATTTTAGCCGGTTCAGCATTCAACTTGGCTTGTTTGGCAAAGATGCCACTAGCATGTGCAAAGAGGCAACCAACTGAGAGCCTTTCTTCACAGAGATTGTGTCAGCTAAGAAACAGATGTAAAGCAATCCCATCTGCTGCACAGCAAGTAACAAGCTGGTTAGGTGTAGTCTCAAACATCAAAGATTTCCAGGCTTGCTGGGATGCTGGTACAAATTGGAATGCATCTGCTGAGAAATCAGTCCAGCTAATATCATCTCACGCTAGCAAGCAGAAACATGAGTAAAAAGGGAAAATGTGAGACGCATCTGTGAAAAGAATCTGAACAATCCTTCATGTCTGAGACAAAGTTTGGGCCTTGTGGAGTAGTAGCTGCAGAAAGGGTGGCTAAGAAATGGGGCTGTAACTGACTGAAGCAAATTTTAGTCACCATACCCATATTCATTTGGTGCTTTTAAATTGCAGCACCCGGTTAGCCCTCCTGGGACCCAGGTGCGATTAGTGGGGCAAGGGTGCCTCCAGCATCTTTTAAGCTGAGGGTAGACAGCCCCAGTAAATCGCCAACCTGGCGATTTAAGGGGGGTCCTGTCCCCGCGATGATGCGGTAAATGAAGCGTCATACAAACTAGTCTCCCCTGTTTTTCTCCCCCTCCACCAGTTTTCAATTTCCCTCCCACCATCAATCGTGCTCCCCCCCCCCCCAAACAATGGCAGCTGACCACCCTCCCCCCGCCTCCCGTGACTTCGACCTCTTTCTCTCTCCCCTGCCCCCCCATGGCAGCGTCCTCTCACGCCCCCCCACTTCTCCACCCTGGCCCCTGGCAGTGACCCCTCTTCTCCCACCCCCCCCCCCCGATCACTGCAGCACTTCAGCCGGGGTCTTCCTGTGATGCCAGTGCATAAGCGCTGAGGTCACGAATAACCGGGTTGGCCATTTTGCTGTTCAAGCTGCCGATTGATGCGTCCTGGTAACTGGGTTCCCTGACTACCTCCGAGGTAGGGCAGGGACACGGTTGGCTTTGGCCGATGCTGACCGGGTTGGACCCTTTCAAGCTGCCTTGTGAGTGGGGTGCCAATCGGGCAAATTGCCCGGTTAACCCCATTTTACAAGACAGTTTGGAAGCACCTATTGAGAGTCCAAACTATTCGGCAGCCCTGAATATAGGCTGTGGTCCTTGAGAAACAGAGAAGCTATAAAGGTGTATCAGCATGTCTGGCTAACTAGGGTGGTTGTTTATACAAAGAGTCCGTAAAATAAATAATGCCTGAAGTTTTCAGAAATGCTGATATTGGGAATTGTTTGTTTACACACAACGTTGGTTTGGATGGGGCTCAACCACACAAAATAGGTGCTGTGGACTTTGAAAGCTTTTATTTTTTCACTTGAAATATGCAGCATTTGAGCTCATTGACATTGTTTTCATCCACTGATGTAAATACCAGACAGGAAGAGGGGAGAAGGAATTCAAAAAGGGTGTGAGATCAAAAGGACTTCTGATCTCACAGTTTCTACCATCAGCATAGGGATTGCAGTCAGGAATAAGTTACTCCAGTCAACTCGTGTGGCTGCAATCAGGGCCTGGGTTATAGTCGGGACCTAATTTCTGCAGTCAGTCACAGCATCACTGAAATCAAAAAGATTGGCCATTCACTGGACATTTTTAAGTATAGGCTGCCTCTGGCTGATGACTGCTTGACTTATGAACTCCTCTCCATAAAAGGAGCTCCCATAACAGTATTAAATCCAAAATCCAATGTACATACATATTTTAAATCCTGTAAAAGGCAGAATTAATTTTCTCTCTTTTTTTCAGGACCGCAGTGCTGCTGGAGCTCTGGCACCTCGTGGGGCTGCTCCGGCTCCTCCTTGTCACCAATTTTGGTGAGCTCCGGCACCTTAAAAAAAAATTATCTCTGCACCCCTGCTCTCTTTCCTTTCAGTACCTGCAATTGTATTTTTGACACTCGTTGCAATACCGATTACAGTACCTTATTGGGTGATTTTTGTGTGTTTTAGGCCTTGTCACCAAAATCAATTTATGGAATTTTGAGGAAACCAAACCTTATCTGCAAGATTTAGTTCCTCATACGAGGAAGGGAAGGGTATTAGCTGTTAGATTACTGTAATCTTTCAATCCCTAATTCTGCAGAATAAGGAATCAGGATTTGTACTGTTCTGGAAAAAAATCTCCAGTCGGAACTTCTGGACATCTACAAATCAGAATACTGGCTAGTAAATGGGGAGGGCAAGGCAAGAGGAGCCCAACATGCGGGAGAAAAGTTGTTGCGAAGGGTACTCTTTTGCCGTCAGGAGGACATTTAAGTGGATGTGTTTCACTCTTTCATTGAGGGGAAGGAGCATCAAGGAGTATGCTCTGCAGATCCATCGATTTTAATCCAGTAAAAATAATTATCAGCCATCGTGTATCATTTTTACTGTGCTCTCAGTTAACAGCGTTAAAACCATGAAGGAGTGCTGTCCTAAAACACCAATCATTGACTGGTTCACTCGCTTAATGATCACTTTTGTGCAGAGGGCATCCACATGCATAAAAGAAAGCTACATCTCTATTTCCAGTAATGTCCAGCAACGAAGTGTAAATATTGTTGGAGACCAGAAGCATCAAGCTGGAGTAAAAGGAGTCCCAATTTGATTATGGATATCAACCTGCTTTGTGATTTTTAAAAAAACGTAAGAGCCCCCTTTTGAATGTGGTCAGTGACTGAGCTTTCACAACAATCTGAAGTCAAGAATACCAGAGATTTTTTTTTGTGCAGAACAGCCTTCCCTTTCTTCTGAGAGTGTCCTTTTGTCCTGCCAAAGCACAGCAAGAATATTGCACATGGCAATCATCGTGGGATGAACCTTGGGAGTAATTGGACAGCACTTTTGACCAGATGGTTTTGAAAAGGTCAAAAGGGTTCCTGACCTGAAGCATTGTCCACTTCTCTCCATGGAGGCTGCCTGGCCAATGAAGTCCCTCCAGCCTCAAGATTCTAACCACTGCAATTCTAGTGGATCAAATGTCTTGTTGGTTTACTATCGTATTTGCATTTATGAAGTATTTGAATCAAAAATGGATGATGTGCAATTCACCCAGCCCTAATCGCATGCTTGATAAGTCGGGATAAGATTTACTTCAGTGTATGAGGAAATGAGAACTTCAAATTTGGTCGGTGTCCTCTGTTAGCTGATGATTAATTTGAAAGCTTGTTCTTTTCAGAAAATACTTGCATGGGTTAGCTATTACAGCACCAGTGATCTGGGGCTGACTGTAAGGAGTTTGTATGTTCACCCTGTGTCTGTGTGAATCTCTTCTGGGTGTCACACTTTCCTCCCATCCTCCAAACACATTGATGATTTGTAGATTAATGGGAGGCTCCTCCTGGTCTGGAAGAGCTTGTAACTGCTGTATCTTTTAAAAAAAACCTTTCAGCATTATATTTGTGTTTAGATGCTCTGCTCAGACATTTGTCTGGGTTACCCATTTCATTGTTGGTTGTGATAAAGCTCTGATTAGCTTTTTTGCCTTCAACGGCAGAATTTCCCTTGATATGAACTCCAGCTTGTAAAGCAGTTTATAATCACTTTTGCATGGAGAGGGAAACACTATTGATTCAGTTGTGTGAATTGATGCCAAAAAAAGCTGCACCAACTAGAAGACTGGGGAGTTGAGACATTACAAATTTGCATCATAATGAAGTCCTTACTCGTGACTAGAATTTCATGAGGTCATGAGCGTCAGTGATGAAACTTTGTCGAATGGAAGCATCCTTGATTAATCAACTTGATGCAGGCATGTGTGTCACTAAATTACTTTTCCGTTTATAACAACTTAATACCTAAAGGTGCTGGAGAAATTCAGCAGGCCATGCATTGTGAACAGGAAGTGAAGGGAAACCAATGTTGCAAGACTGACCCCATCAAGTTATGAGCAAAAAGCAGACAGGTGCCTGAATAAAAGGGAGCGCGGTGGAGAGGAGAGGAGAGTGGAAAGGGTGGGGGAGGTGCACAAGCAAATAAGGTAAGACGCCATAGCTGGATATTGGTCAGAAGGTAAAAAGAGCTGAGAAATGACCGGGGGAAAGGAAGGGATGGGGAAAAGCAGGTAAGGAGACCAAGGTATAGGGAAAGGGGTTTAAGGTCAATGCCGTCTGGTTGGAGATGGCCCAGGTGGAATATTTAGGTGTTGTTCCTCCAATTTGTGGCAGTCTTGGTTTGGCAGTGCACGAGGCCATGGGTAGACTTGTTAGTTTGGAAAAGGTATGTGGGATTAAAATGATTGGCCACTGGAAGGTTCTGATTATTGCAGTGGACAGAGCGAAGGTGACTTTATCCATTTTGCTGCCAATTTCCATCCCGAGTTTCTCCAGCACTTGTGTATATTGCACTACAACCCCAGCGTCTACAGATGTTCCTATTTAACTTGAGTTGATCAGACCTGGTGAACCAGAGTTGGATCGAGAAGTTGTTAATGCGTCGTACTTTCTCACTTCAGGAAAATCTATTGACTTTAACATCAAGTCAGTTAAATGGCCAGTTTTTGGATTTTGTGTGTAAAACAAAGCTCATAAAATTTAAAAAAAAAGGTAAGTGCTGATGAAACTCAACAGGTCATGCAGCAACTGTGGAAAGAAGAAACCAAACTGATTGGTTAGGTCAAAGAATCTTGGTTAAACCTGCTGAAAGTTTCTAGCATTTAATGTTTTGAATTCAGATTTCAAGTTTCCATATTTTTCCCCCATTAGCTCATAAAATTGTTTTAATTGTAACATGACGTATGGATTACAGCTTTATAGATTTTCAGACTTATTATAATTTGTTGATATTATTACAAATTTACAACCGTTACATTGATGCAAAGATGAGCTGTCAGTGACTGAATGGTTGAAGATTCTCCAACTCAGTGGGAACATTTTTTGATCCTCTCTGTATTGAGTGTGACACAATAGCAAATCTTAAAGTAAATTGCCTCATTTCTCGCATTTTATGTCTATTTTTATCTCCCAACATATTTGTATCTGAGGATCAACTGTCTTGATGAGGCAACTATGGGTAGCAATACACAGAAAATTATTGTATTTGATTGAGTCTGTCAGAGAAGAGAGATGTTGACGTGGAAATTAATGGCAGAAATGTGAGTGCTTCATAAAGTAATCAATTTTAGCAGTATGTGAAACTGGAGACAACGAGAGCACACATACAGACGCTCACACACACACACAAACGCACGCATGTTAAAGACAAAATAACACAACGTTAAAAATAGAGCAGAAGGTACATGATGGCAATGATATAAACTGATGCAAAACTTGAGTCAAATGTTGGCAGAGTAATTTATTTTATTCCTCAAGCATATTTTAAGAAATGCTATTTGGGAACATACTCAGTTTAAAAAGCATGATGGTCACTTTTGATTCTCCCTATTTATATATTTATATACATATATTTGATTGCCTTACATACATTTTGGAAAACCATGAATGTTTTGTTTTGCGAATCTACCACATTTTAAACAAGTGTCTTATCCATCTCGTGTGCATGACCCAACAGCTTATTAATCTCTGTTAACATAAAGGACTGCCAATACTGGGACATTTTGCAGCACTATTTTAAAGTGCATAGATTGGTTCCTAGGTCTGATTTGGCCAAGTTTGCTGTTTATTTTGTGATCTACGTGTGATCAACAGGTTAACGGTGTGTTACATTGGTTATTGAGTTTTGTGTGCCCGATGGAGATGTGGGGGGGCTGGTAGTCATGGTGGGGAGCTGGCTGATGGAGGACCTCAGTTTTCTTCAGGCTGACTTCCAGGCCAAACATTTTGGCAGTTTCCGCAAAGCAGGACGTCAAGCGCTGAAGAGCTGGCTCTGAATGGGCAACTAAAGCGGCATCATCTGCACCATGACTACCAGCCCCCCCACATCTCCATCGGGCACACAAAACTCAAAACGGTCAACCAGTTTACCTATCTCGGCTGCACCATTTCATCAGATGCAAGGATCGACAATGAGATAGACAACAGACTCGCCAAGGCAAATAGCGCCTTTGGAAGACTACACAAAAGAGTCTGGAAAAACAACCAACTGAAAAACCTCACAAAGATAAGCGTATACAGAGCCGTTGTCATACCCACACTCCTGTTCGGCTCCGAATCATGGGTCCTCTACCGGCACCACCTACGGCTCCTAGAACGCTTCCACCAGCGTTGTCTCCGCTCCATCCTCAACATCCATTGGAGCGCTCACACCCCTAACGTCGAGGTACTCGAGATGGCAGAGGTTGACAGCATCGAGTCCACGCTGCTGAAGATCCAGCTGCGCTGGATGGGTCACGTCTCCAGAATGGAGGATCATCGCCTTCCCAAGATCATATTATATGGCGAGCTCTCCACTGGCCACCGTGACAGAGGTGCACCAAAGAAAAGGTACAAGGACTGCCTAAAGAAATCTCTTGGTGCCTGCCACATTGACCACCGCCAGTGGGCTGATAACGCCTCAAACCGTGCATCTTGGCGCCTCACAGTTTGGCGGGCAGCAGCCTCCTTTGAAGAAGACCGCAGAGCCCACCTCACTGACAAAAGGCAAAGGAGGAAAAACCCAACACCCAACCCCAACCAACCAATTTTCCCTTGCAACCGCTGCAATCGTGTCTGCCTGTCCCGCATCGGACTGGTCAGCCACAAACGAGCCTGCAGCTGACGTGGACTTTTTACCCCCTCCATAAATCTTCGTCCGCGAAGCCAAGCCAAAGAAGAAACATTGGTTATTTATGATAGCATTTGACTGATGCGGCTCATTTGACAGAACTTCTACTTTTGAAGTTGCAGCCTGATGACCCAAATCACAATTCATGTTTCTAAATAGAACTGATGATAAATGAAAATTGAATTTAGTGAATCCAGAATATGTTAGAAACATTTATCTGGGCAGGCAGAAACAATAATAAGAGAAACCACATTAATGTCAGATCAAAAACCCTTCCGCAGATCTGAGAAAGGATGGGTTTAAGTTGCAGAGAAGGTTGGAAGTAGTAGGTTTGGGAAGGACATCTGATGGATGAGGCCTGTGTTGCCATGGGGATAAGTTGTGGTGTGAAGGTAACAGTTAGAGAATGATAATGCGGACAAAAGGGTATTACATATTGCAAAGGACGAGTGTTGGACAAGCTGTGGTCAGAAGGTCAGGCAGTGCTAACGCAGAGAGCAAAACTGAAGCAATAACACAGATGCGTGACTTGCAGTGGAAATGGATAGTTCGGATGCAATCAGAGAACAAGTTATTGGCTGTTGTAGAATTTTGATATTGAGTCCAGAGGATTGTATCATGTTCAAATGGAAGATGAGGTGCTCTTCCTAAAACTTGCATTCTGGTGACTGTGAAGTAGCCACCGAGGGAGAGGTCAGCGCATTGATGGGATGGGAAATTGAGGTGACATGCAGCAGGAAGAAAAGGAGGCCATACTGAATGAAAGTGCTCCATAAGTTGTTCATGCGATCTGAGATTGGGCTTTTTTAAGTACAGTCCTGAGAACCCTTTTTAACAGCAAAACATCTGATATTGCTTTAAAACCAACCATTGTTTATATTTTTTGTGCATTACTTTGAGACGGCATAAAATAATTAATGTCAAAGATTTTTCTTGCATTTACACAATCCTTTCGGATAAAATCATATTTGAGTTACAGCTGGTTTGATCTATTGCACATTTAAATAACATTAAACAATTGAGTCAGTGTTCCTGCACAGCTTATTAAGTTGTGAAATGCAAGTCTTTTTAAAGAAAGTCCATGAGAATTTTTCTGAAAAAGGAATTTTCCTGTCGTGCTGTCTGATAGGTGACAGCACCAAAGTCTTCTCTGTCAAATCTTTAGTAGATGGGTGGCTGATGGTCAGTATGAACCCAAAAGTTTAAAGGCCAGTTTCCATGCTGTACTATCTAATGAAGGGCTGAAGCCTGAACCATTGGTTATTTATCTTTATCTTTCCTATATAAAGTACACTGTTTGACCTGTTGAATTTCTCCAGCATTGAGCTTTTTGTAATTCTATGCCGTGTCACATCTTCTGAATTTGACAATTGCCAGTTGACAATCCAATTTTATTTTTCAGTCATTCTTGGTATTAATGAAAATTAAACCAAGAGATTCCTTCCTGGTGTAATTTTCCACTAATTGTAAAGATTCAAGAAATTCTGCCCCAATCTGACAGAGTTTCATTAAAGTTTACAGACAATACTTGGTGGTATCATCGTAACCTCAAACAGAGGTCTGAGTGGGCAAATAAATGTGGGTTCCTCACTGAGAATAAACACCAAAAAAAAGCATTTGTTGATTTTATTTTTTTGTCTCCTCAGCTTCCCAGTCATCAATGATCCAAACTACCTCAGGACCTCACTCTACTGTTTAACATTTGCCACTGATAACGTGATGGATTTCCTACTGGTTGTGTTTGGGGTTCTGAGACTGAATGTATAACTGGACCGTGAGTTCAAATTCACCATGATCGGTTTGTGAGATCATCTTGAGGATAGATCCCAAACACAATTAAATCACAGATTAAAATGGTCTGATCACGATCATGGGAAGCAGGGGTGTAGCCAGGTTCTAAAGTTAGGTGGACCGAGCACATAAAAAAGGCGCCATAACACATACCAGATAGTGACTCAGTGGTTGAATGTCGGGCCACACTGATTTTTCAGTGGGATTGGTTCGGGAAGGCGTCACTTTTGGTAGTAACTCCCCTTATCTCCCCACCCCTAAACCCCGCTATGCCATTGATAAGAAAGTAAATACACACCGAAAGTTGGCCCAGTATTTGTTCCAAGTGTCAGGACGTTGAAATACAAGTAACTTTTTAAAAAAGTTTTGCAAGATGACACATTAAAATGAAAATATTTTTTTTGTATTATTGCACAAAATAAAACACGTACAGATGGATTTTTTAAATTGTAATCCTATTTAAGAATTTTTAAAGCTATCTCAGCTCCCTGAAGTGTGCAAGGTTTCACAACATATGGGAACACATGAAGATTTGCAGCAGATTTTACCTGCATCAAAGTTCCATTTTTTGATCATGTAGAAATAATAATAAAAATATAATCCTTCAAATTTTGCCTGTCACAAAGTCAGAGTTGCCATGAGTATTGCCAGTACCCCCAATAATAAGAGAAAGAGAAGCAAATGTGTCCGAGACACTAAAGGAATCTTTACAATCTTCAGCACAGAGAAGCTGCCATTGCCCCACTCACGATCTGTGTAAAAGGGGAACTAGGAAGGTAGATTCTGTTTTCACGCTGAAAATGGATCACTCAGACCTGTTACATAGTGAGTCAGCTTCCTAGGGCAAAGGGGGAGGGACACCACCCTCTGCTGTGATGCAGAACATGCGCGCTGGGAAGCGAATCACTTTTATTATGATTTCGACTGAGTCCACGATCATTTTCAATGATTTGTGTTAGGATTGGCTGGGGAAAAAAAACAACTTGCATTTATAAAACGCCCTCATAACACCCTCTCTCACCAGTCACCATTTTGGCAAGATATTCAATTGGTAAAGCGGCTGTGTACCTTCTGTGTCTGGGATTGGGTGAATATTGTGCTTCATGTAAATTTCAAACTGCTTGAAGTTTGGAAAGGATCGGCATCACAGTTCGGCATTGAGTTGCCAACTTCTTTACCGGGAAGGGCCTCGTTTCTAATTTTAAAAATCGCGCGCTTTGGTTGCAGGCTGAGGGCGGCACAGCAACGTCATCAGCCATCCCCCTTTCGAGCTGGTTTCAGCACTAGCCAGCTTACGCTGGAGGCGGTGAGTCTCCGCTCCACCTCTGACGCTAAGTCCCTTGGTGGAGGAAACATGGAGTGAAATGTACCCACCAATCCACCTTTCCTCCGTTCATGCAGGTAAGTGAAGCACATAAAAGCCAGATGAAAGCTGTCTTGAAAGTTCTCTGTAAAAGGGGCTTAAGTATCCATGGATTTGCCTTCAGGGCCTCTGGACCCTTTGCAGCCTCACAGACGCCTGTTCAATCTATTGGCAACTAAAGTTCCAGATTTAAACCTCCTATGTCTAAACGATCAGGAAGATTTCTGCACTCGATGCTCTTGTGTTCAGCACCCTTTTGAATCCTGGTTCCAATACATAGTTCCCATGAGCCAGTCTCCAGCAGCTCGCAGCTTGTGTGAGTCTTTTGACTGAAAGTTGCCATCAGCCTGAATGCTGTGTAGGTCCAACAGCCACTGAGCCTCTCGGAGCTGCTGTAGTCATCTTTTGTCTCCCATGCTTCTCCTTCTGAATGGGGGTGGTGGGGTGTTTCATGTTCCTTGTGCCCTGCTCCCCTGGAATCTATGACCTTTGTGGGACACTGCCTAGCACAGATGCTGCATCTTGAGCACAGACAAAAAAAAATACACTGGCTCCTCCAACAAGATTTTTAAAGCCTGCGTGGAACCCTCTGCAACACAACCTGGCAATAGGTCCCCATGGAAGAGCGATATTTCTCCGCTTCATGCTCTCCCAGGTCATGACCAGCAGCAATGTTACCATCACAGCTGCGCCAGAATTCTTTTTCCATTCATTTCACTGAAGCCAATGCAACTCCATCGATCATCTTGTGAATCTGACCAGAGGATCAAACTGTGTTCGCATCTGCAATAGTAACTGAAGACCAATTTCTGCTCCATAACATCCACTTGCATAATGAGATATTGGGCTGCATGGATCAGATCAAGTGTGTGTGGAATTTGTTCAGGGAGTAGTAGAAGACACCAAGCCTGCAAAGCCATCTGCAACAGAATTAAAGTTGCATAATTGTTTAATAAATTGGGGGCAGATTTGATATTAATCAGGGCAGGCTCATATCCTCAATGTGTTTCATCATAGCTACTTAAGTTAGCATCTTGTATTCGATTCTTCAAAACATCTGCCACAGTTTTTCTCAAAATCAGTGTCAATTTTCCTCAGTAGCCCGAAGCTTTCCTTATGGATTTATATATCCTGAGGCAGCTCCTTACTGGTGTTACCTCAGTTAAAATTTTGGTGGGCTTTAGCATTCTCAAAGTCTTAAGACAACTAGGCTAGCAATCGTATTCAGTGCAATGAATTTTTAAAAAATCCCTTATTCTTGCTTATGCCTGCACTTTGAATCTAAATACTACAGTTGGCAGCATTAGCAGGCAGACACTTAGTGTCGATGTGACACTCGGCATCTGCTTCTTTAATGTTATGCTGTTAACTGGGTTAATGTCTCTGCTAAATTAGAAAAGGAATGTGATTGGAGCATGGTATTTGTCAGTGAACATTGACCTGTGTCTCACGTTTCAAAACTCGGGCGAGGATCACAGAGTAGAAACTGCAATTGATCTTGCAATTTTTCTTCCCAAGGCCATAATAGATTCAGAGTATTTAAGAAAATTAAGGTTCGCCATCAGGTATTTTTCACCGGTGATGATGCACTCTCAGGTTCAGTGTTTAAAGAGAGGTCTAACTAGTAGCAGTGTCATCTTGCTCGCGGTTTCTAGAACGGCTCCATTGCTGAAAGAGGATGGCCGCACTGTGGAGACATTGTTGGCCTGCCTTGAAAGGAATTATTTAATATAAAAATTGCGCATAAATGTCTTGCGTAGTTGCACTGGGCGAGTATTATTCCTCAATAAACAGATAATGTGGTGGGACATCAATGCATTCCTTCCAAGCATCGACTCCGCATTAAAGAACCCTGGTTGATTACTAACTGGTTTTGGGAAGGCCTAGCTGAATGAGGTAATTTATCACCAAACCTGCTACTCTTCTTTATCACGATTCACTTGGAACTGCCAGCGCATCTCAGGAAAATCAGGCAAATGATTGGCATTTATTGTTCCTTGGCGAGCTGATGTGCAGAGTACTCCAGGTCTGGCTTCATCAGTACTCTGTGTAATAAATAAACCCATTTATTATTACAGTAACTTCACTACTGTCATTTGCAAAAATGAGAGTTCATACAATTTAAAGATTTATTAGAGTATTTGCATTTCAGAAAATATTTATCAATCATATTGTTATTTTTTTTTATTCTGCAATAGGTGGTGCCCCTAGTTAGCAAGAATTATTTTGATAATTTCTTCTGAAACTTCGTCCTTAACTTTATTTTGGAAAATGAAAAGCAATGATATTCTTAACATTTAACTCATATAATTCCTTTTCTACATCATTAACACCATCAAATATTTATGCCTCTTGAAAGTTGCAGTTCCCAGACCAGCATTTTAAATACATTCATCTTTCATCACATATTTTCTGTAGATTATATTAAAAAAATGTCCATTTGTTCCTCAAATAGACTTTTAAATATCTAAGACATTTTTTGAGTTAATCATAACATTCATGTTCTGTGCAATTTGTTCATTTTAGGTTATATCCAAATCATTTTACTTTCATCAAATGTAGCTTCCTAGTGGAGAGGAAATGGCATGTTTTTAAAAGGAAGTAACATTTTGCCCGTTTGTATCCTGAGGCCCTTGTGGCTGTTCCATTGAAATGTCCAGTGGTTCTGTATTTTTTGGGCAAATGATTGTTAAGTTGACGTCCTGTTTAGGCATTAGATTCGCTGCATTTTGCACCAACATCCAAAAAATTGAATTTGTACAGAAACACCAACAAAATGCTGGAAGTACTCAGCGGATCAGATGGCATCTGTGGAAAGAGGGGAGAAGTAAAAGGGAGGCAAGTTAAAGGAAAAGGATTCCTTCAGTACCAGGACTGCACCAGTTTAATAAGAGAGATCACGGTTGAAGTAAAAATACAATGGTAGAGAAACTCAGCGGTAAAGCAAAGATAAAGATACATAGCCAACATTTTGGGCTTGAGCCCTCTTCTTCACTGATTTCATTACAATCCTGTGAAGAACAATGAAAGACGAATGGTAAATGCTGGACTGGCCAGCAACAACACCCAGGTCTTGAAAAATGAAATGAAAATAGGCAATAATTAGTGAAGCAAAGCCAAGCTTTACACAAAATAATTTAATCTGTGCAGATGCTTCTGTAGTTTAAAATTAATGTTAACATTAAAATAAATGACTGATTCAACGAGTAATGCCAACATAGAAATTGAAGTCACACAACATCTTACAATTGTAATGAAATTACACACACTGGGATATGTTTGGAAAGATTTTTCCTGATTTATTTCTTCAGTTGAATGCACACGTGGCTTAATTGAGGTTTGCTTTGAAACTTAGAAACTCTACTCTAGAAATGGATGATTAAGGGGAAACCCCTTATGAATAAGGCTTCAGCCCTAATTTAATATGAAATACTAAGAACATAAAACCACGAGAAAATGGGAGCAGCATTAAGCTTGTCTGCCCCACCAGTCTGTCTTCCTTTTCAATGTGATCATGGTTGATTTGCCCCAGTCTTTTTTTCCTCAGCTATGCCCATTTTTTATAGCCTCTAATATTCTGATCTTAATATATTGATCTAGCCTCCACAACTCTTGAAGAATTCCAGAACTTTAGACCAGGACCAGATTAAGTCTGTGCCACCCAATTTACACCCAGTTAACCTACACCCTTGGTATGTTTTGAATGGTGGAAGGAAACTGGATCCCCTGGGGAAAACCCACATGGACATGGAGAGAACATACAAACTCCTTACATCAAGCACCGGATGTAACCCCTTGTCCTGATCACTGGCGCAGCAAAGGCATTCTGCTAACGTCTACCCAATCCATGCTGTAGCCATAATTACAGAGTACCTCAGTTTTAACCTCCCCCATCAGGTACTTTGCCCTCCACATGGAGATTCTCCCATAAATATAGAAATTTTGACATTAGTCATACCCCTATATGACATTTAAGATTACCTCTCATTCTCCTAATCCAGGGATGGGAAACCTTTTTTAAAAAAACTAACATTCCACTTTAAACAATCCCTATGCCATAAGTTTTCTGTAATTAGTAAGGGATTGCTTAAGGTGCTATGTGGGTGGAAAGAAAAAGGATTGAAAACCATGGTTTTAATCATACCTCATTGACTCGTTAAGTGCGCGGTTTTATAATTCGAAAGGAAATGGCCAATGACAATTTTTCTCAAGCAAAATATTTCAGTACCAATGGGGTCTAGAGCAATAGTTCTCAACCTTCCCACTCGCGTAACGCCTTAAGCAATCCCTTACCAATCATAGAGCCCTTATGGCACAGGGAATACTTAAGGTGGAATGTGAGTTTTAAAAAAGGTTGTCTATCCCTGTCCTAATCTCTAATGCAGAGTTTCTTAAACATTTTCTTTCCACTCACAAACCACCTTAAGTAATCCCTTACTATTCACAGAGCACCTATGGCATAGGAATTAGTTAAGATGGTACGTGAGTAGAAAGAAAAAGTTTGGGAAACCCTGCTCTGTATATATAGTCAAATATAGGCCTAATTTCTTGATCTGCTTGTCTTTATCTACTTGTGATAGGACAATCATCTTATCCTACAAATTAGTCGAGTGGATCAGTTTTGAATTGTCCCCAATACCAGTAGACTGTTCCTGAAACAAGGGGACCAAAACTGTGCAATTGTCCAGGAATGCCTTTACCTGTACCCTGTGCAATTGTTTCAATACTTATGTATTTCTAAATGCTAACACTCTAGCAATTAAACCAGTATGACATTTGGCTTCCTAATCACTTGTCTGTTAACATTTTTGCATTGTTGGCACAAAAACACAGAGATCCCTTTGTAGTTAACACTTACTGCAGAGTTTTTAACCTCACATGTTCAAGTTCACTGTTATGCTTATTATCATCCATTTTTACAACTATAAACTGATGAAAATGCATCCTTCTGTTCTCGATGCAAAATGTTAGTCAGTCCGACAGACACACATATGGACGAACTCTACGCAGTACGTATATACAATATCTATAGACATCTATAAAATAAATAGACATTGTTAAATAAATAGTAGGGTCTTGGCGGTTTGTGTGAGCAGTTCATCAGTTCTGCAGTCTCACTCTCGGTGGGAAGAAGCTATTTCTCAGTCTGGTGGTTCTGGCTCTGATACTCCTGTGTCTCTCTCCGGATGGGAGGAGCTGGAAGATGCTGGCTGAAGGATGATAGCAGTCATCAACAATATTTGAGGTCAACGAACCTGGTAGAGCACGTCATTGTGGGGTGGGGGTGGGTGGAGACCTCGGTGATCCTCTCTGCCCTTTTTGTGATCCTATGGATTGACTTCAGATCCAATGCTCCACACCAATGGTTTTCAAACTGCCCCCCAAACTCACATTCCACCTTAAGCAATTCTTCTGCCATCGGTGTTCTGTGATTAGTAAGGGATTGCTTAAGGTGGGATGTGAGTGGGAAGGGAAGGTTGAGAACCACTGGTCTAGACTTAATTGTTACTGAAATATTTTGCATGAGAAAAATTGTCATTGGCTCGTTTCCTTTGGAGCTATGAAATGGTGCACATAATGAGTTAATGAGGTATGATCAAAACAGTGGTTTTCAAATCTTTCTTTCCACTCACCACCTTGAGCAATCTCTTACTAAAAGGAGCACATGGAATAGGGATTGCTTAAGGTGAAATATGAGTTGTTGGGGGGTGGGGGGTGTGGTGGTTGAAAGCCACTACTCTACAGTAACCATTCAAATTGTGATTCAGCTGGCTGGGACGCTCTGATAGAGCTCTGGTAGCCCAGCCTGGCTCAGTTTTCTCAGGAAATGCAGTCATTGTTGCATGTTCTTGACAAGTGAGGAGATGTTGCATGTCCAGAATAAGTCACTTCTTAAGTGGATTCCAAGGAACTTGATGCCTTGTACTGTAACAAGCATCAAGTAGTACAAAGTAGAAGAGGAAGAGCACATTATCATGCAGGTTTATACTTTGATGCAGCGTTGTTCATTAAAATGTGAACCCAACGGAGTGAGAACAAAATATCGTAAGGTATTGAATCCAAATGTGGATTTTTGCATTCATATGACAGAATTATTTAATTGAACTTAGTAAATCTTAACATCTGGATGAAAGAAAATATTTTAAAAGAACAACATGCCACAATAACAAAAGCTGTATATAACAACTATGGATCATTAATCTAGATTTATATTTATCTTTAAATGGCTTTTCCTAAGAAAAGTACAAAATTATATTATTACAGAAATGTTTATTGGATTTAATTCTAACCAAAGTGAATTTTATGCTCTGAGTATTAAACTAATAACACAATTTACAACCATCCAGATTTATTGCAGCTATCTTCAAATAAGGATTTTTTTTTAATTGACAAACATTTGTAAGTATAAAATTCTTCCCAAATGGCCAATCAATTGCTTTGAAACCAAGCGACAAAAAAAAATGAGCATTTAAAACTGCAAATAATTCAGTAATAGATATAATTTGATTTAATCGGGTGACATCAGCGTTGAATAAGTGCAGTTGGTTCAATGAATCTTAACTTGAACTATAATCTGGATGCTATCACAAAGAAATATTGATTTTACTTTTTCTTGGGCTCTTGTATACATGCTGATGGCAAAGAAAGTCTACATGCAAAATAAAAAAAGACTGCTGGAGCAGCATCGATGGGAGCAAATGAATGGTTGACTTTTCTTGCCGGAACCTTTCATCAAAACTGAGACTATGCTGTAGCTGGTCTCACCGGCCAAGTTCCATAGGATGCAAACTTGGAGTTACAAGCTCTTCTTTTTATCATTTTCCAAGAGGCATTTATAATGAATGAGTCAGACTGGATTAAAGTCAAATTTGGAAAAAAAAAATCCTGAGAATACTCATCACGAAGAAAAGAACATTGGCCTGAGAGTAAAACGGAAATACCTTCTTTGATCCAGAGCTCATGAATGAGAATATCATTCAGAGCTTCATTACGGCTTCTTCAATGAAGCTCTACTTTACTGAAGTTCAGTGATTTCACATGTTCATCCATGAAGAGCAGGTATTGCAAAATAGTACATGCCTACAAATTGCAGTTTGCCCATATTTAGTGAGTTAAATGGACTCTGTGTTTACACAGCCAGTTAGTGTAATATTTTCCACTGGGAAGGGGGGGGTGCGGGGGGAATCCTTTCATCTTGATTGCATGATCTCTCAATGGCAGTTTGGTTGTCATTGCACTAGAAGGCGTGGGATGCATTAAAGGTGTTGGCTTCATGGCAGCGAAAGTATCTGTGCAAAAGACTGCTGATGAGCATGAGAATTTACATCAGGAATATGTTCTCCTCATGTCAGGGAAAGATACTTTGATCCATCGAATCAACAGCACTCAGATCAAGTGCTCCCAGAGCACTTTGATCAGTCCTTCACTGATTTCCCCCACACTCCCTTCTCCTTCACTTTACCACCGATTGCCCTGCCACTACTATTATTTCAGTTAATTCACACCTGATTAACCTGCCTATTTTTTGGGAAGCACAAGGAATCGTCAAAGGGAGACCGAATGAATGCCACACAGCAGTCCATCGGGTCCATGGTGGCTTGTTGGAGCTGTGCTGCAGGGGAAGCCGCAATTATGCCGCAGGGCGGGGACCAAGTGTCGCACCTCTCATCACCAGCCTCTCAGCCCCTATTCCCCCACACCATATCCAGCATCCGTGCAGTTCATGCCCTTTGCAATGATTTGGGACAATGCTCATCGCTGCAGGAATAGGAGTAGCTAGAAGTATTATGAGACCAAGCAGTGGTATTTGGTGTGTGCGTAGACCCAACACCCAACCAACCAATTTTCCCCTGCAACCGTGTCTGCCTGTCCCGCATCGGACTTGTCAGCCACAAACGAGCCTGCAGCTGACGTGGACATTTACCCCCTCCATAAATCTTCGTCCGCGAAGCCAAGCCAAAGAAGAAAGAAGAGCATGGAAAAAAAAAACTCAACTAGCAAATGCAGACTGCAGCGCTTCGGCATCCCAGTGAGAGTCTTTTAATTCATGTTTGCTTTTGGTTTTATTGGGAGTTATATTCAGTCGTGAGCTGCCCATTTATTGATCTAGGTTCAGTCAAGGAGGTAGAAGCATGTGGGCTGCACCCACTGATGATGTAGTTATGAATATGATCTTGCACTGGGCATAAATTACCTCCTATGGTGCCTGGTGCTGTTCCCTGGTGGGCAGGCCTTTCGCTAGAAATGGTCGCTATTTTAAAATGCCTTTCAAATCTAACGTGAGTATAGGAACACCAGCACAAGTAAGTGTGTGCAGGCCACCCACGATAGCAAGAGGATCTTAGCAGTCAAATCTATGTGCATCTGCGGATTTTGGGAGTTGCTGTCAGCTTCACTATGCAATAATGAGGAATTAGGACAATTCTGTCTTCATTACAGCTGCTATATCCAGGCCATTAATTTTTACTATATTCTTGGCTTCAAGATGCTGGTCTCTGTAGTCGGTAAATATACCATTCAAAAGGCATAGATCAGTGAAATCAATATAAGAATATCAACAAACTGTTTATAATGTCACGTTTCAAGTTGTTCTACATTTTCTCTTTCATGTCTTGTTTGCAAAGGCTGCATATGACTGCTCAAAATGGTTTAAAAGCAATGCAAGGCGAGAGGTACTACTTTGATATTACATGTTCCATTCAGATTCTTGATTCCTCAATGCCGTTATTTCTTTTAAAAATAAACAATGCATTTCAATTGAACTTTTAGGATCGGTCATGCTATTTCTTTTATATTCGTCTTGCCATGAAATGATATAAAATGTTCCACCATTAACATTCCAAGCATTAAAATATCATTCAAGTTTTACGATTAGAACAAAATTTTAGTGGGCATGATTCCATCTTGAACTCGGTGATCCCCCCTTATCAAGTGGACAGCAAGTGGCTCACCCCCTGTCGGTCCCAACTCAAGTTGCAAATTTACATTTTCCACGAGGTGAAAGCAAGTGGATCAGTCAAGATCAAAGCATCCAGAACACCCGTGCAGTGTGCCCAGAGTGTTTGTCGTATCCTGTGGGTTTAATAACAAGGTGTGCTTCATTAACTGCTTCACAATTGGTTCTGCAAAATTATTGCTGGTATAACTTTTAAAAACAGAGCAACACAAATAGAAACAGGGGGTGCCATTTGGTTCCTGGCATCTGCTCCATAATTCAACAAGCTCATGGGTGACTGTTCGCTCCCTTGCCATCTTCCTGTATTAATCCTATATCACTTGATCCCCTTAATATCTAGAAGTCCAATGGTCTGTGCCTTGAATGTACTCAGCAAGTAAGCCTTCACAGCCCTACAAAGTACAGAATTACAAAGATTCTCTTCTCTTTGGGTGAATGAATATCTTCTGTATCCAATGATCGAACCCTTATTTTGAAACCGGGGATATTGGTTCAGGCAGTGGAAACTGCATTCTATGCTAATAAACTCCATGAGAATCTTGTACATGTTAATATGATTACCATTTGTTATTTTAAATTCAGGAGTTATAGACCTACTTAGCTTAATTACTCCACAAGGGCCAACTTCCTCACCCTAAGAAACAATCCTCATTGCATTCTTTCTGTCACATATTCTTCCTTGGAGATGAGGCCTGCACTTACAGATCCAGTTGCAGTCTTACCAGGGCCTTGTATACTTCAGTAAGGTATCTTCCCTCTTGTGCTCAAATTCTCTTGCAAGTGTGTCAACAATCTCATTTCTCTTCTGGTCACCTGCTGTTCCTGCAAGTGAACTTTCGGTGAATAACAGGGTACACCGGTCCCGATGAACACCAACGATTTTAGGCTGTTGCCACCTTGAAAAACACTCCGCTAATTTTCCATTTTTCCTCCAAAATGGATGACCTCTCATCACTTTTCCATCATGGATTCCATTTGCCATGCCCACGTGCTATAGATCATGAACAGCTGGGGTGTCAATTCTGAACCCCGTGACTCCATATAACCACTTACAGCACAGAACAAGCCAGTTCGGCCCTACTAGTCCATACCGTAACAAATCCCCACCCTCCTAGTCCCACTGATCAGCACCCGGTCCATACCCCTCCAGTCCTCTCCATGTAACTATCCAGTCTTTCCTTAAATGGAAACAATGATCCCGCCTCAACCACGTCTGTCAGAAGCTCATTCCACATCCCTACCACCCTTTGCTTAAAGAAATTTCCCCTCATATTCCCTTTATAATTTTCCCCCTTCAATCTTAAACCATGTCCTCTAGTTTGAATCTCCCCCACTCTTAATTGAAAAAGCCTATCCACGTTTACTCTGTCTGTCCCTTTTAAAATCTTAAACACCTCTATCAAGTCCCCCCTCTATCTTCTATGCTCCAGAGAAAAAAAGCCCCATTCTGCACGACCTTTCCCTGTAACTCAAACCTTGAAATCCTGTCAACATTCTCGTGAACCTTCTCTGCACTCTCTCTATTTTGTTTATATCTTTCCTATAATTTGGTGACCAAAACTGTACACAGTACTCCAAATTTGGCCTCACCAATGCCTTGTACAATTTCATCATAACCTCCCTACTCTTGAATTCAATACTCCGATTTATGAAGGCCAACATTCCAAATGCCTTCTTCACCACACCACCTACCTGAGTATCAGCCTTGAGGGTACTATTTACCATCACTCCTAAATCCCTTTGTTGCTCTGCACATCTCAATAGCCTACCATTTAATGCATATGACCTATTTAAATTTGCCTTTCCAAAATGTAACATCTCACACTTATCTGTATTAAATTCCATCAGCCATTTCTCAGCCCACACCTCCAGCCTTCCTAAATCACCTTTTAATCTACGGTAATCTTCCTCACTGTCCACAACATCACCAATATTTGTATCATCCGCAAACTTGCTTATCCAATTCTCCACCCCTACTTACAGATCTTTAATATATATAGCAAACAATAGTGGACCCAGGACCAATCCCTGAGGAACTTCACTAGTCACCGGCCTCCAATTGGACAAACAATTTTCTACCACTACTCTCTGACACCTCCCATCCAACCATTGCTGAATCCATTTCACTACCTCTTTATTTATACCTAATGCCTCCACCTTTTTTCCTAACCTCCTGTGGGGAACTTTTTCAAAAGCTTTACTAAATTCGAAATAGACAACATCCATGGCTTTCCCTTCATCAACCTTTTTTGTAACCCCCTCGAAAAACTCAATCAGGTTTGTCAAGCATGATCTACCCCTGACAAAACCATGCTGATTACTCCCTATCAATCCCTGTACCTCCAAATATTTGTAAATACCATCCCTCAGAACTCTTTCCCATCAACTTACCCGCCACAGACGTCAGACTTACGGGCCTATAATTCCCAGGTTTACATTTGAACCGTTTCTTAAACAGCGGAACCACATGCACCACCCTCCAATCCTTTGGCACTACCCCCGTGATCAATGACATCCTAAATATCTCTGTTAATGGCACCACTATCTGTCCCACAGCTCTAGCAAATCTGCTTGCCAGCCCATCGGTCCCCCTCCAGTTCAAGTGGAGTCTGTCCCTTTTGTACAGGTCCAACCTTCCCCAGAAGAGATCCCAATGATCCAGAAATCCAGAAATCTTATCTCTTGCCCCCTGCACCATCTCTTTAGCCATGCATTCATCCTCAGTTACCACTTCCCAACCTGAAAATAACTTGCTTCTTCCTCTCTTTTTTTTTTCTCCTGTTCGTTAACTGATTCACCACAAACGTCAGTATGTTGAACTCGTACTTCACGAGCTCAAATCTTTTTGTAATGACCTTTGGTGTGGCTGTCTGAAAACCTCAAAGCATATATTGGTGGGGGTGGGGGTTGGGGGTAGGTTAATTGGAAGCTCATGGGCCAGGAGGACCTGTTGCTGTGCTGCAAGTCTAAAATTAAAAGTTAAAATTCATATACAACACATCTTGGTTATTCTGTCAATTAAAACCTTTAAAAAAAACTCTTACCGACTGTTAAGCCCCTGTGTTACTTTGGAGGCTTCTTAAATAACTTGGAGATGCAAGAATCAAATAACAGCAGAGAGTTTTACTTACTGATGCGGTCCACCATCTCAGCAGAACTGTTCACACTCGTGTATACCTATAGATTCGCCCCACAGTGGTTCACTACAGTGAGAAGGGTATATTCTTATGCGGTAACAAAATAGTTCGTTATCCTGGCTATATCACACCGACTCATTAAGTATGATTTGACTTTCATAAATCCAGGTCGAATTTGCTCATTCCTGGTACTTTTGTGTCATTTAACCATTCCTTAAATAACACATTCCAGGATTTCCGTCCAGCTGATGTTCCAACAGGTTGTTCAGATCTATATTCATTATGATCTACTTCTTTCCTTCTTTGATTTGTTTCTCCCAGGATTTAAAAGAACTCCACCATTTACACAATTAGAGACAAAGAAATTCTGATTATATTTCAAAGGGGTCACTGTAAAAATTTGTACTGTTCAGCATCTTCTCCCCTCCCATTCACTCCGAGAATGTGCAGTAATTACTAACAAAACGTGAGGGTATTGATTACATTTCTTATCGAGATGCCTCACTTCCATAAACTGTCTATTGCGTGTGCCTGCATTGGAAAATTGATCTCATTTGTGGAAATTTCCTCATTATCTTGGAAATGGTGTATAATGACAAGAGGTGCAAAATAAGTGTTATTCCTCCTTCACATTCATATTATTCAGGGTCTCATTATTGCAACATTTCATTGGTATATTGTGCTTAAATAAAATAAATCTGGTGTGTACATGTGAATGTGTGATGTGAGAATGAACCAGATAGTATAATGGAGCTAAAAGCTCTTTATTCCCACCTCTGGGACCCAGGCTTGAATTTGGCCTCGAGACATGAAATAGGTATCTGTCCAGAATGGCTGTTTCAACTTTTAAATAAATTGACGTTGGGAAGTCAGCAACTTGGACCCCGGTGGCTCCAGGCTCACAACATCAGCTGACCTCAGAGGCTTCATTAATTGGAACTCGGATGGCACAGAGGCCAAAAGGCCAAAAAGCTGTAATAAATGGATCAGTCGCAGTGGAGCAGCAAGTTACTGAGATACATTAGCGTGGTAATGCAGTGGAGCTTTGAGATCACATCTGGCCTATGATTTATATGGCTCAGAAATGCATGGTGCAAAGTGAGGAAAATCATTTAAAAAAAAAAGGACAAAATGTATTAAATATTTGGCTGAGATGTTGGCAGCAATGTCTCAAAGCACTTAAATCCTGTATGCTTGTTCAGGTGTGTATTAAACCTAAATGACACATTAGGGTGGGAATCACCTTTTAAGAATTTCAGTCAACATTTTCCCCGGAGAAATTCAGTAGCCCCCTTGAAAGAGATTAACTGGTGACTCATTTCATTTCTTTTTGTGGGAACTTGACATCCATGATGCTTCTAAGAACATCATTGTTTTGAAGCAACTTTTAATTTCAAAAGAATACTGCATATAGAACATGGAACATAGAACCTAACAGCTTTATACAGGCTCTTCCAGCTCATGTTATACTGACCTATATAAACAATTCCATAACTATCTTCATTTTTACCTAACTTACACCCATAGCCCTCTATTTTTCATGTCTCCAGGTGCCCATCCAAGAGTCTTTTGAATGTCCCTGTTGTACCAGCCTCTGCCCCAAGATCCTTCTGTTCTTCCATTCTATTTAAAAATTCACCATTTTCAGTGCAAGCTGTTTCACTCTATTCATGGAACATCGGCATGACGCCAGTTTTGCCTCATGTATAGGCCTTGATCGCATGGTCACTGATGAATTTTACACGGGTTCTAACTCCTCAAGGTGCAATGCGAGGAGGTCCATAAAGTGAGCCTTTATAGAGGTGGCATCGAAATTCAGCATGTGGCCCTGGACGGTAGTGTGCAAGTCTGCAGCCTCCAGCCCTGGGCATCTTGTGGGTTGTGGACAGACCAGTGGGTGCACTTCATTTAGTTGATAGTCTGCCTGCAGCAATTGCTATTTCTCTTGGTGAATGTCCTTGGGAGAGGCTTGTAGAACACCAAGTCCTGCATTACACAGCAGGCGGAGATGATTCTCGACAAAGTAATTTCCAATCTGTCTTACCAAATGAACGTTGCAGGAGTAGATATTGATGATCTAATTTCCAGTCCGACTCTTGCTCAGGCAGCACATCATGATAATAAAACTGCAATTGTTGGTACAGGAACTGTCAGGAAAAGCCTTTATCCATCACCATCCAAGCAGGCTCAAAGCATTTATTTGAAAATCCTGATGAGGCACTTTGAGCCAGTCCTGAGTGTATCTTGAGCCTTTTTTTTTGCTGATTGATTTGATAGAATCGTCACTTTACAGCCCGAAGGTGCATTCCAATCTTGCGCCATTTTATGTGATTGTAATCTAGATGATCACTTCTGAACCATACAAGGGATATGTTGCCGTCTCATGAATGTTGTTGAACACCATCTGCCAGCGGAACTCTGTGGGTCGAGGATGAGGAATGAGAGAAAAAGTAGCGGTTAGCGCACTATTAGAGCAGCAGTGGCCAGGTTCGAGTCCGCGGCGCTCTCTGTACGCGTTTGTAAGCTCTCCCCGTGTCTGCGTGGGTTTCCTCCCACCCTCCAAAACGGATTGGGGGCAGTAGGCTAACTGGGGTAACGGGCTCGTGGGCCAAAAGGGCCTGTTACCGTGCTGTATGTCTAATTTTAAAATTTAAAATTTAAAAAAGTAGTGGTTCTTCAAGCTCTAGCCCAAAATATCAACCATTCTTTTTTTTTCCCCCACTGATGTGGCTCAACCTGCTGAGATTGTCCAGCAGATCATGTTTGGCTTCAGACGGCAACATCTGCGCTCTCCTTCCTGCGTGTCTGACGGATGCTGTTCTTCAGTTAAAACATTTATAATGATTATGTCAATGTTAACAAATTGTTAATCACATTTGATACATTCAGAGAATAAAGCAAAACAAAAAGAGATGCTTGTTGTGGCTCTATCATGGGGATCCAAATTAGTGCCTGTCCCCTGCATTCTTTCCATAATCCTGTTAGTATTTTCCTTCGAGTTGGAAGACTGCTTTCAGTAGCTCTGGCACAAAACAAGAATTTCAAAATGATCATTTCAAATGATTCTCCTGCTTGGTAATGCAACAATGATAGGGATTTCAGAAAGTTGCATTGTTCTGGAAGGACTTCTGGATATTTCTAAGAAAAGTGATGTGGTGTTAATTGAATAGACATCTTCACAAAATGCTCCTTCACACCATCCTGACTGTGCCTGAATGTTTGTAACCGCTGCATTAGGAACTGTGGTCATTTTAATATTTCTGCTGCAGTGAGTTGTCCATTCTCCAGCGGTCTCGTATCCTTGAATGCGATGTTGCACTGAGAATTGTACAATCTATTTCCCCTCTAAAATGCTGCTAGCATTATGCAGATTAATATCCGGCATCTTTGCAACTGAGACAATTGGCAGCAACTTCTGGAGTCAATTCTACGTCTCATCACAACTGGTGTCACTGCTTGATTTTCTCCTCTACTTGCTCCACTGTTGCAATCTTTTTCAGTGCAAGCATCAGGCATTTACAAATAACTTCTTATCTCTTTTTCAAAAAATGGCAATCCTGAAAATCTAGCATTTTGTTTCATGAGGTTAATGGTTTATCAAGCCACAACTGTTCGATTAAAAACGTCTCAATCTGGCTCCAATTATCTGATGTGTGGATTATTATTCTCTTGGGTGAATATATCGGATTTCATTTCTCTCTAAATAGTTGTTCTTATATTTAAGGTTGACACTCAAATATTTCAAACTTTACGATGTTTCAGTTTCTACCTTAAAGGTTGGAGAATTCAAAAACATCTTGTGTCTGCAAACTGTTTAACGTTAGAGCATCTCACTATCTAGTTTGCTGTCAGTAAAATCATTATTCTGATTGTTGGTGACTCATTGAGTTGGATGATATCACAGTGGACCACAGGAAGCTTCCCATGGGAGTAGAAAACTGGCAACAAGTTACTTTAAGAGAGGCATGTAACTGAGTTCCTTAGATGTTTGTGGGAAGCTTTCCTCAAAGTTGACGGTGAGCAACTTTGCTTGGCTGCTGACCTGAAATCCTCTGCCAAGTTTGTTTTGAGGTTTCCTACGTTCCAAAGCAGCTAATTGCCATTTGGATTATATATTTTTTGGTAGCTTCTGTTTTTAAAAAAACTACAAAACATGGTGATTTGAAATTATCGAACCCAATTCATTTTGATGTAAATCATGACTTTGAACGAAGTTTGAAGCTGCTCTAATTCATTCTCATTCAGTCCTCATTTTATTTCTAGTGCAGTACAGTCATTGTTGTGTCTTCCTGACAGGTGAGGAGATGCTGTGTGACCAGGATAGTTCACTTCTTAAAGGACTCAGGGGAACCTCTTCTCTGTACTTTGACTCATCGTGGCTGATGAGAGGCCAATTAGTCATATGCCAACAGGATGACTCTTTTGGAGCTGGATCTGGTGATTGGCCTGTAGCGTGAACAGGAGCGAACTGAGCTCGCAGCCCTGAGGTGCGCCAGTACTCAACATGGTGCTGCTCGATGTTTTGCTGCCAGCTCTGACAGGCTATGGTCTTCCTGTTAGGAAGTCCAAGTTCCAATTGTTGAGTCCCAGTGCAGACAGCTTCTTCTGGGGTATGATTGTATTAGAGACTGGGCTGAAGTCAGTCAACAGCAGCCAGTTGTGATCAGATGGATCAGGATGGAGTGAGGGACGAGGTTGGACAGTTCCATCCAGAGACTAATTGAAATGGGTCCAATGCACTTTGATATGTTCTATCATCAGACGCTTGAAACATTTCATAGTCATGGAGGCTGTACCACTGAGTGGTAGTCATTGAGGCCTGTTAATCGCTCTCTTTGGTGCCGCGATGATGTTGGCTGCCTTGAAACCCAGAGGGGCAATGGACTGCTGCAGTGACACGTTGAAGACGTCAGTAAGGACATCTAACAGTTGGTCAGCAGAGCCCATCAGTATGTAGTCTGGTCCCGCTACCTTGTGCGAGTTCACCCTGGATTAGGAGTCTTCTCGCCTGCGGCTACATATGGAGCCTGTTCTTTGGGGGAGACGAAGCTTTCTTTGGCGTCAGTCTGTCAATCTCATTGAAACGAGCACGGAAGATGTCCCTTCTATCGAGAGAAAGAGAGAGAGACCCAGTGAGGTGTCAACATTGCCATGAGGAATTGTCTGTCAGTATGCTCACCCAGCAGCTTCAGCTGGAAGAAGGGAGACCGAGTTGTTTTGTCCATGGTTGTTAGCAGTATTGTTCTAACAGCAGTTTTTGACACTCTTGACTCCTAGAGTGTGTATATGACTGACCTGTGCTTCTCAAGTCCCCTTTCAAGAGGAGGACTTTGTGTGGCAGAAGTCACTTTGCAACCCTAGAAAAGGGCTTTGGAGGTGCAGACCTAGTATTAGTGACTTGGAGGCCACTGTGTGAAAATTCCCTTTGTGAAGAAATTAAAGGTGGTCGTTACCATATTAGAAACTCAGGAAAGTCTCTCATGCTCTCCTGCCAAGGTTGTAAGTCTGCATTGATAACAGTCATCTCTCTGTGGGTAGAAATAAGAGGTTTGAAAACCACTGTTTTAATTGTACCTAATTGACTCGTTATGTGCAAGGCTTCTCAACTCCAAAAGAAATGGGCCAATGACAACTTTTCTCAAGCAAAATATTTCAGTAATAATTGGGTCTAGAGCAGTGATACTCAACCTTCCCTCCCCACTCACCTCCCACCTTAAGCAATCCCTTACCAATCACAGAGCATTTATGGCATAGGGAATACTTAAAGTGGGATGTGAGTGGAAAGAAAAAGGTTGAGAACCACTGCACTATGCATCCTATCAGGCTAATTATTCTCCACAATCATTAGTAATGTGGCTTCCTAATAATATTTTTTTTTACCAAGAGCCAGTTTCACCAGTTCTACATGGATGCAGATCTCATCTCAGACATGGTGCAATTACAAACCACAGACCTGAGTCTGAGATGAGATGAGAATGTTTTCCTTGAAGTCAAAGCTGTATTTGAGCAAATAAATTGGGCAAAACTGTTGTCAATGGGAATCCAGGACAGCTCACTTTAAAGGGAGAGCTGTCTTTAGGAGCTAAATCTTCATGTGTTCCCAAGAGCAATATCGTCGGCCCAATCATCTTGGACTGCCCGATCACTGGAAATCCTCTGTCCAGTGAGGTTAGAGTTGTTGCTGTCAGGTGCTGCACTCATCCAGTGTATCCATTGCACTTGTGCCTTACAGTTGCTGTAAATGCTTTGGAGAATCAGGAGATGAGAAATCACCATGGGATATGCAACCTCTGGCCTGCTTTTGTTGCCATGTTATTTACATGACTAGTTAAGTTGGTCTTCTGTCAAGCTGACTCACAGTATGTTATTCTGGGAAACTCAGCAATGGCAATGCTTTTAAGGTCAAGTGCAGGTGAATTAGAATCTTCCACATTGAATATAGAATTGCCTGGCATTTTTGTGGCACGAATATAATTTGCCACTGATTTTTCCGACGCGCGAGTATTATCTCGGGCTTAACTCCATGCAGACGTGGGCTCTTTCATTTGCTCGGAGGTTGCAAATGAAACTGAAGAGACTAATGTCGATGACAGTAATAATAACATCCTTTGACTTGGTGCTGATCCTGTCTGACCAATTGGATTATGTTACTCTTCGAAGACAGTGCGGTTGATAGAGTCTGCATGACTGCCAACGAGGCCTTTGACAAGATCCCACAAAGGGTGCCAGTCCAAAAGCACGGTTCTCTCTAAGCTGTGCGTGTGTGCGTGCGCAAGCCCGTTTGCAACCAGTGCACAAAGTAAATTAATGTGCGCATAAAAGGTTAGGGGCCTAAAATAATTAGAAATAAAATCTTAACTCAATACATTACTTTGTAGAATGCAATCAATTGTATTAGATTAAAACATGCCAATACAGTTTTATTAGCCATGAGAGATAGGCTGTGCCAAATTGATCTTGAAACAATTTCAAGCTTACATTTGCACAAGCAGTCAGTGCGCACGTGCTTTGATCAGAGGGGATATCCTTTGTGAAACATTTCCCCTTGGTATAAGTGATTTTGTCCAGAAGGCACATGTTTAAGGTGTAGCGGCATCTGGAGGGGTGGGGTTTCAGACGCGAATCATCCCCGTAATGGTGGCCCACCACGCGTTCCGGGGGTCTGTGCTAAGATGGAGGTGGACCCCCTCCACCACGGGCACGAAGCCTGTGAACCAAATAACATGTCGGGTTTGGGGGGGGGTGGGGGTTGGTGGTTGGCGTCATGCCAGACCAAAAGTGACATGAAAGTTGACTGGAAAGCTGGAAAGAGAATTAAACAGTTTTTCCTGCTCATCTCAACCTAAGCCATGCATTTTCTCCGTAGCTTTGCTGTCAGTGGCGCTACAGGAGGTATAAAGGGGATTTAAGTAAGTTTTTTTAAACCTAGAGGGAGGTTGAAACCTGACTGGTAGCTGGTACTCACTTAACATCTTTGAACTGCATTGATAAGCACTTGAAATGCTGTGAAAATTATGGGCTAAGGGAAAGAAAATGCGATTAGTGTTGAAAGATGCTTGATCACCAGCAAGGCTTCAATAGATGCTATGTGACTGTTTGACCTTAAATTTCTTCACTCAGTGGATGGTGGAATTTGCTGGTAGAGAGGGACGTGGAGGTTTTGTCACTAAAGGAAAGATTCAAGCTTCGATATTATTTTATTGTCATGTAATAAAACAGAAAATATATTATAGGAAATTTCCTTTAGTCTACAGAAAGGCACACAAACATTTGCTGTCAGCAGAAATTGCCCAGCACCCAGTCAGAGAAAGAGAGCCTTCCAGAGTCACTGAGTACCCATAGATTCTTCTCCAGCGCTCCCACAGCCTACGCAGCCACATAGCCTTCAGTCCAAACCATCGGCAATCCAGATCCAGACTTCCAACGTGATCAGGAAGAAGCCCTCAGCCCCCTCTCGCATCTCAGTTTCAATACCTGCTACCCCTTCAGCTAGTTTTGAGCCATTCTTCAGCAGTCCACAATGGCGTGAGCCCCTTAACCGCAGTTGCCAACAGCCCACCACCTGTGTGTTCTTCGGCCTCTGAGCCCCTCCGCTGCCATGCTCACCGGCCTGTGGGTCTTCTCCTCTGCTTCCCCTTCTCAAACTGGAAGTGGAGGTAGTTTCCCAGTTTTCTTGTCCTCTGTGCCAGTCCTCTGCTTCCAAAGAGTTTGCAATCTCTCGTCGTCGATCATAAGTACCACCATCTTTGGCCTAGACCCTGCAGTCATGGGATTTTAAAATAAGCTACCCTTGGCTCTTTTAACAGGCCATTTAAAGCCAGTACAGAGCCAGCTGCTGTTGGACTGGGCAGTTAGAGCTTGTGGAGGAGAACTATATCTCTGCTCCCCATAGGACCCCCGTGGTTATAGCAGTCCTGACAGAGCTGCCATTTTTTTAAAAAAAGATAAACTTCTTGACACAATGTATCGTGGAGTATAGGAAGCGGCCATGAACATTTTATTAACGTGGATGATCAACTCTGACTATATTGAGTATAGAGCAGGCTCGAAGGGCCAAATGGTTACTTCTGCTCCGAATTTTCATGTCTATTATCTATGGTATGATTGTTTAAATATATTTCAAGCCACCTGCTTTGTTTAGTCTACATAGAAAATGTGGTGTTATTGCCTGTTTCCCCGTTGCAGCTCATAAATTAATATCAGGTGCTTGTACTTTTCCCCTCCCCTCAGGTCAACTTGCTGCAGGTACTTGTGAAATAGTCACCCTGGACAAAGACAGCAGCCAACCGCGAAGGACTATAGCCAGGCAAACTGCAAGGTGTGCGTGTAAAAAGGGGCAGATTGCCGGAACAACAAGAGCAAAACCAGCCTGTGTGGACGGTAAGAAAGTAATTAAGGCTTAAATATATTGTTGGTTTGTTGGCCCATCTGAAGGATGCCCAAATTTTACAAAATGGCATTCCATAACCGAGACATTTCACTCAAATGCCAATCATTCTATATGACCCCACTTATTTGGATGAGGAAGAGAAAGTGCGGAGTGAACCTATTGTAATAAGGTGTAGCCTGAAATGAAATGGGGAACCTTATCAAAATATTGCTATGGAGAGGAAATGCCATTGTGAGTAGCAAATACAAAACTAGATCTTCTCTCACAGTTAAAGCCGCCACTTTGTATGCTGACTGGTTGGAGATCCAAAACTGTAATAGAAACTAAAAGTAATGATTGGTTAACAGAAATTGTGTGGAAAGCAGTGGGTGGCATGGATCGCGTAGCGGTTAGCGCAGCGCCGTTACAGCATCAGCGATGGGGACTTGGGTTCGAATCTCATGTTGTTTGTAAGGAGTTGGTATATTCTCCCCATGTCTGTGTGGGATTTCCTCAGGGACTCTGGTTTCCACAAAAAAACGTTTGTAGGTCAATTGGGTGGAATTGGGTAGTACGGGGTCGTGGGCCAAAAGGGGCCTGTTACTGTGATGTCCAAATTTAAATTAAAAAAAAAATTTGCAGGACAATGACTGATTCTCTTAGGGTTTTGTTATCAATAACAAAGTTATTTTTCTTTTTTCAAAATGATGCATTTTATTTGCAATCACAGCAAACAAATACAAATTTACTGATTTTTGAACAATTTTTGGAAAGTTTTATTTAATTTCACATATGCATTAAAAACATAAATTTATTATTCAAAAATATTATGAATTAATATATAGTGATTTATAAAAAAAATTCCCCTCACAACAGCCCGATAGAAAAGAAGGGGAAAAAAAATAAAGAAAAAAGAGAACATCTGGACAATATTTATAAAACTTATTAAAACTATCAAATCAACTCTAATATATCTTAATGTTTAGAAGTTGGAAGATTCAGGATTTTTGAACATTTGATGTGAAATCAATTGGAAAAACTTGATGCAGACTCAAGGGTATAAATGGCGTTGTGGCAAGTCATTGATATTGATATTGTTCAACAGAACATTTGTAAATCACTTCCAGTACTGCAGCGTTTCATTTGTGGTTCTGGAGATAATCCATAGAGAGAGGTCAAAGACCAGATATAACCTGAGGTTTATGCACAATATTATTGCGAGACACTTTTATCATTGAAACAAGATGGCAGCCCTGGTACACTTGGCTAATTGATTTTAATGGGTTTCTGCACTTCTGAGCACAGGAAATCCCCAATCAACCACTCAGAACTGTGTAGGAGGTTATCTAATTGAACATAAACTTTTGTCTAATTTGTTTTTGCAAATAAATATATTTTCCTATTGAATGCTGACTTTCCGGCAAAATCTTTGTTTTAACAATCAAAATATATATACAGTCTCTTTTGTTACTAACCTTAACTGTACACTCTTCTTACCTATTAAATGATTAGAGAAAAATAGTTTTGACATTTTAGATATGAAGTCTTTTCTTAACTTTACTTTTCTAGTATGGAACATATCGGTTAGATATTCTCTTTATTTCTTCTGCTCTTTAATATTCTTGCATTGTATCTCGTAGAGTAATGTATTAGCTCCAATCAATTCAAATAATTATTGCAGTAGCTGAACTATCTCCAGCTATGATGCTGCCTCTAGCTTTTCAGATTTGGAGGGTTCCTTTATTCCTTGCCTCCCTTAGCTCTGCCACTCCTGATTCTGTTGCATCTCGATCCATGATCTCTCCCTTCCCCTTCCTTCCTGATACATCAGTCGCCAGCAACAAGCTTTAACCTCATTCATTCACCAATAAAGGGGCAGGTGATGGGTTACAACTGGAGGCAAAGGGGAATGTTTCTTGATTCTTAGTTTTTTTTTGTGCCTGTCTCTTTAAGAGACCATTGTTTTTAGTGTTGTCATAGTGACTGTGAAGTGATATGTCGTGATATCTGCCCAGTCTAACGGCTTGCTCATTATTCAACCACATATGAAGGAAGCGTGAGCATGAGAAATTTTTTTTTGCATTTATCTAAATAGTTTTTTGTACCTTTAAAGTTTGTGCATTTCTTCAAATACATTTTTGGATCTCATTATACAGTAAATACTTTGTTATTCATTGTTATAAAAGTCTTTATGCGAAGCTATGCAAAATGTTTATCCAGTTTATCAATGAATTAAAATACACAAAGCAACAACCATGGAGTTTGATTTGTTGGATTAAAAAGATCTAAATTTGGAATATCGCAGCTCACACTTTGGAAAATGATAATTTGATATTAGGATATGTTGGAATAAGGAAAGTGTCGTTTTTATTCAATGTTAATGGGACAAGCTATATCAGAAGAATAAATAAAAGTGAATTTAATTATGCTTGTTTAACAATAGTGATCAAGCACTAATTTCTACCTTCTCATTTTTGGCTGCAAGGTAAATTTCAGTGTTAGTTGTAACTGGATAGCATCTTGCCATTTTCTCTCGACTGGAATCTGCTGTGGTCTGGCTGGGTGTTCTTTGGCTGCAATAGGGACTGATGGCTTCTGTGCACGGGTGGTTACATTTGGGGTGGAAACATGCAAATTCCTGCAGCTTGCTGCTCATTGTAGATGGTGATTTTTCTTGTTCAGTTACTTTATGGCCATTGGTTTCTGCTGTTGGAGAGCTAAATGGCTTTGGAGTTTAGCTCCTCACTGGATAAAATCTTTGGTCATCGATGTACAAGGTTAACATGTTGAAATAAAATGCACCATTTTTTTTAACCATGGTGCAACAGTAATGCGACATGAAGCATTTCTGTCTGTATATTTAAATGCAAAATGCTAGCGAATAATGTAGCTGCAAAAAAAACAGTCTGTTTTTTCCTTGGAGAAGGAAACATCTATATTATCTACATTACAGTTATCTGCACTTTGAAAATTACCTTGATGTTGCTAGTTACATATTCAACAAGACCATGTATATTGTCAGGATCATAACTGCTGAATCAATCTTCAACAGCAAATGCTTAGAACAAATGTGGAGGAATTTCTTCACCCTGAGGTTGGTAAATCTGTGGAATTTGTTGCCACAGGCAGTTGTGGAGGCCGGGTCTTTGGGTGTATTGAAAACCGAGGCTCATGATTAGCCAGGACATCGAAGGTTATGGGAAGAAAGCCGGGCAGTGGGTCTGAGTGGGAAAATGGATCATCTTAAATGGTGGGGCAGATTCAATGGGCTGAATAGCCAATTTCTGCTCCTATGCTTCATGGTCTTGTATTGTGGTGCTGTTCATGGTGGCAATTCCAAGTAATTAATTGAAGGTCTACAACCAGCTCAAGCCTTTCAGTACTTTTTTTTTCCTGTGTTTCATGCACCTTTGATGTCAAAGATAATTCTTATCCTTCAGCAGAAATGTTGCCCTCTTTTGATTCCTCAAACATTTCACTGTCATTGAATCCTTGTAAAGCTCTGACGATCAGTTGGCTTTGTGGTAATGTTGCTCTCTGTTTAGCTGAACGTATTTTTGTCTGGTTTTCAAGGGACACCGTGGCATCTATGAAATTATTACAAGCATTTTAAAAAAAATCTTTATGTTAGATAATTTCAGATGTATTTTAGGATGAGCAGATGTATTTTAGGATGAGCAGGAGAGCCAGAAAAAGAAATTGTGGAAAGAAGCCAAATACATTAGGAATCCAGATTATTTTGGGGAAATCTGGAGGAGTGCTTTAAGACATTGAACATCTGCTTTGGTTCCCCCACTGGGCGGTTGACAGGTTATATAAAATGGACATTTTCTAACACATACTTTCATTATGAAGCCACTAAAACAAATTACAAGCTTTGTGTCTTAATCACAGTTTACAGAATAAACTCTGAGACTTGCGCCACATATCGGCAGACATCTCTGCCACCCTTTTCTCTATAATTATATAGCAGCATCTGAGTGCCAGATAAAAGGTGGCTAAAACAAATGTTTATTTTCTTCTCTTTGTGACCACTTAAATGCCTTCAGCAACAAAGCATGCTCGCGCATCTTGAATGTCTCAGTCTGTGAGTGGCCGCTTTCATCATTCTTCCTTTAGTTGCTTCCTGTTTCTCCTCCATTTTCAAAAGATGGTTCCACTTCTGAGAAGTTCCTTATTAATTAATGGAAATGATCAGGCAAACGATCTCATGGTGGGGGGGGGGGGGGGGTGGGAGGGGGGAGAATGACTCCACTCTGCTCATTGCTCAGGTTTCATCTACTTGCCACCATAGTCACTGTCAGCGGGACACTGACCACGGTCACCATTGTCCTCAAGCTCGATCCCGAGACAAAGGTCTATCAGGTTTCTTCGTTGAAAGTGGCAGACATCCCTGGCTGAATCTAACAGAGGAATATCGAAATCCATGTTGTAGCATGGTGTTTCATCTAATCTGTACAGATTGAGGATAGCATTTTTTGTTCTTAATAAACACCAGTTTCTCCTTTAGCCTTTTGGGGAGTGCTTCTCCTTCCAGTGCTAACATGCTCCGGAGCATTTTGACCTCTTCCAGTGTGCAGCCTGTCCACCTTGACAGCATATTGCAGATTTAAATTGGTCAGGAAATGATGACTATGGCTTACCTTAAAGAAATGTTAAGAAAAAGGGAACTTCTAACTGTTCTTGCTGAATAGATTTTTACTTTAACCTGCTGAACAGTTCAGTTCGGTTCTGACATTTCTGCTCTTAAATCAGAGTTCCAGCATCTGCACTTTGAGAAGGGTGTATATCGCATTCGTTTCACGCATAAAAGCTGACAGTCTTGAGATTTAATGTTGTGACTAATGACTGGCCAGAAAGTAATTTCTTGACCTTTTTACTATCAGCTTTATTGATTCCTTTGTCATCATTTTAAAAAAAACATTGCTAACTAATGTGTTATGGTTAGATCTTCTGCTTTGTGAAAAGGGCCATATTTTAGCTTAACACTACTGATCTTGATGGTATGAGAATCAAACAATGTACCCGATGAAAGGACAAAATCCAGAATTTCCATTTTAGCTCAGCAGTGTCACGACTAGGTCAAGTTGCAAGAATGTATCCTGAGGCTATTTAAATATTTTTCTTGGGGCAATTTTTCTTTTATGTACAAGATTGAGCATAACTAAGCATTGATAATTGATAGCTTCTCAAAATGCGGCAAGTTCAGGTTCAGCAACAAAAAAAAAGCAGCCAATCCTGAATAAGTCCATTTTTCATTCTGACTGATATTTTTGTTGCACATTGAACAATCTCACCTCAATTACACAAGCCTCGTTACACTGGCTGCACACCGTGGCACTTGCGTTACCAGAGAGAACTTGGATGTCCATCATGTGTGACCTCCTGCACTTAGTTGTGGATATATGAAATTAACTATCCTCTCAGTTCCAGACACTCAGCATGTGGCAAATTGGGGTTAGGGTATTGAGCGAGGTTACACTCACACTTACGGGTAGGGTACAGCTATTTTATGGAAAATTGCCATGATTAAATTCCAGGGAGCAGTGAAACTCAGGAATGGAGCCATTATGTTGTTGGCTGTTTGGAATGGCAGCGCAGCCAAAACCAGTCGTGTTGGATTTGCCATTGGAATTGACTTTGGTTTTCCCGTTACAAAACCCATCTTGTATTCATAGAAATATTATCAAGCAGCTTCATAAACAAATCCCCAACCAAATACTGAAGCTGAAAAGGTAACAACACAGCATATATTTTCATGTTAACATCTGTTAATATGAACGCCAAGATTAGCATAGTAGTTAATGGAAACCCAGGTTTAATTCCACCCTTGTCTGTAAGGACTCTACATTTTCTCTGTGACCATGTGTGTTTCTTCTGTGGAGTCCTGCTTCTCCAACAATGACTGGAATGTCCTGGTGCCTGAGGCGGAATGCACGTCCCTCATCATCAGAACACAGATGGCCTCAACTGAAATATGAACAGAGGTCTGTTTTTATAGTTGTTACTTTTAACTGTAACAATCCCGCATACAGATACAATGCTGTACCTTTTTAAAAGTGTTGTACACGGAGGACGGCTCCTTCTGTTGTGGTCTGCTTTTCTGTGCACGACCCATAATTTCTTTGTACTGTATATACAGGTTAGGGTTGTGTGATAGCACAGATCTATCACCAATGTACATAGTGTATATAGTTACTGTATCTAGACTGTGCTTACAGCGATTGGCTGAGAGCTAAGCCACGCCTATTGTCTGGGCCTTAAAGGGTTGTGTCCCTAGCCAGGTCGGATCATTCCGGACTGGTCGGCCACCTGTGAAGAGCTCCTGTCTTTTACTAATAAAAGCCTTGTTTTGGATCAACAAGTCTTTGGTTCTTTCGACAAGCTCTTCAATTTTATTCGCAAAAGACAGGAGCTCTTCACAGGTGGCCGACCAGTCCGGAATGATCTGACCTGGCTAGGGACACAACCCTTTAAGGCCCAGACAATAGGCGTGGCTTAGCTCTCAGCCAATCGCTGTAAGCACAGTCTAGATGCAGTAACTATATATACTATGTACATTGGTGATAGATCTGTACTATCACAGGTTGCATCAGTGATGGATGATACTCGCACCCTTTTGTTGTTCTTGAACAACCCAGTGGACCACGTGCATGCAATAATCTTTATGAATGAAATTCAAACAGGTATAACATGAATTTCTAGACCAAATTGTTTTGATATTGATGCCTCCATTTTTTGAACCACAACCCATAACTTTTACTTAATAATATTAGGAAAGGAATCACAAGCCAATAGTTTTAATGTTATAAGCAAAACTGGCTTAGATCCACTTTAGTGCTATTATGTTGTTTGAAACTTATCTCCCTCTTTTGGGTCTTTGATGCACGTGATGGATCAGAAAAGGGAAAAGTTTAGGGGGAACATGAGTGGGGGCGGGGGGCTTCTTTTTTTTTTTTTTTTTTTTTTTTTTTAATTTTTTATTTTTCACACCATAAATCACAATAGCCATGATATACACTTTTTCTTTTCCACACATTTACAGTGACTTTTTCTCCCTCCCCCCTCCCTCCTCCCAAGCCACCCCCCCATCCCTCCCCCCTCTCATCCATTTTAGTTATACAATCTAGGTTGCATTAATTCAGTTAGACAATGTTGTCATTCAACAAAAATACACCAGAAATTCTACTGAGTCCATTTTTTTCTTCTCTTCTCCTTCCATCAACTTAGGTAATGTTTGTTCCCGGTAGGTTTTCGCTATTGTATTTAATGTAAGGCTCCCATACTTGTTCGAATATTTCAATATTATTTCTTAAACTATATGTTATTTTTTCTAATGGAATACATTTATTCATTTCTATATACCATTGTTGTATTTTCAAATTATCTTCCAATTTCCAGGTTGACATAATACATTTTTTTGCTACAGCTAGGGCTATCTTAACAAATCTTTTTGGGGCGGGGGGCTTCTTCACGCAGAGAGTGGTGGGAGTGTGGAACGAGCTGCCAGTTGAGGTGGTGAATGCAGGCTCAATTTCAACATTTAATAAATTGGACAGGTACATGCAGTTCTAGGCAGACAAAAGTGGCTTGGCACAGACTAGAAGGGCCGAAGGGGCCTGTTTCTGTGCTGTAGTGTTCTATCGTTCTATGGTTCTATTGTCAGTAAATCAGAAGAAGCCATTAAGCTGATTCAGTTTCAGTGGTGTTTTTGGATAGGTTTTAATCAATAAGATTTGTTAGTAAAGAGCTCAGGTCTTTAATTTCCTGACATAATTAATTAAAAAAGTTAAAAGTACTGTATATCAATGTATGATCATCTGAACTAATATTTGTTAGTTTGTGGACCAGATTCCAGCATGCATTAACAGAGCAAAATAAGATTTTCCTTGGGCATTACTTTGAATCTCAACAGGATGCATATTTAGGGGAGTTTAATATAGTCAAAAAGTGTAATTTATTTCTATTTCTGCTATTGATGGAAAAGAGAATGCCAGCTAAGAAAAATCTGTGCACTTTTGAAAAGAACCATTAGAATGGGTAACAATCAAAGTGAGCCACAATCTTTGAAAGTAAATGAAATTTATCAATGAAGGGCTCAAGACTGAAAATTTGGATCTGAATCTTTGCGATATAAAGCACATTGCTTGACCTGCCGAGTTTCTCCAGCATTGTGCTTGACTTCAATCATAGTGTCTGCAGACTTTCATGTTTACTTCTGTCTACTGCAAAGCTCTGTGAAATATCTTTGAGGAATGTCTTCCCTGAAGAAGGTCTCCTTTGCTCTCCGAAAGGGAGTTTTGTGGGATTCTCTCTCTCTCTCTCTCTCTCTCTCACTGCTCCCCATCTGTAATCTCTGCTGCCCTCAAGGTCTATGACCATGTTCTCACCCAGATGCACTTCCGCAGACATACCTTGATGAAGGGTTATGTTTTTATCTTTGCTATATCAGTTGCACCTGCTGTGTTTCTCCAGCATTGTGTTTTTACTTCAAGCACAGTGTCTGCTGGACTTTCATCCTTTAATTTTTTTAAAGAAACGAGGTTCTGCGTATCATATTACTCTTGGGGTATTAATGATCTTGCGTAATTTTAAGCAATGTTGTTATTTCACATCGAGCATATTCATTATCAGGGACTATTTGGGCTAATTACTGTGCTGGAAACACATCAGAATATATTTTAAAAATGCAGATAAACTAAGAGAGGAAAGGGAACAGATGAAAGTGCAAGAAAGAAAATCCATTAACATTGATAAAGAATTGATTGACAATAAATAAAGAAAAGGCACAGAATGAATCTAATTCACCTCCTTGGAGTTCCGCAGGAATAGAGGGACCTCAAAGAATAGAAGAGGATGCACAAAAGATGGAACATGCAGGGACCCGCAGCTCATCAGAAAATATTTTTAGGGCTGGGAAAAACATTCATAATGAGGACCATGTGTTGACAGGTAACATGTGTTCCGTTCTTTCATCATCTACAAGAGTCCAACTTGCTCTGTTTGAGGTTCAACAATATTGCCATAACTGAATCTCCCTATCCAGATCCTCCTCCAGAATCTATATGAGGCCAGCAGATAATTAGTCTGGTTGCAAGAACAGGTCAGTCCTTGGTTACCTGTAATGTGTGATCTGTCTCGTAATTGCCAAAAGGTACCCCTCCAAACTGCACCTCGTCCTATTATTGGAAAAGTACTGTCGAGCCTTTATTATTGTTGAGTCTAACGGCTGGAACCCGCCACCTGACAGCACCGCGGGACTGTTGTTACAAGGAGGGCTCGAGTAGTTTATCACTTTTTAATGGACTGGCCATGCCAACCTAGCGCGCACCTTGCAAATGAAAATTTTAAAAGAATATGCACTTAAGATTAATTTGCGGAGGCTTCCCTTTTGTCATTCAGCTCCCAATATGATTGAATAGAGCACCCAATGTATTTGTTAAAAGAATCAAATTATTTTGGAGTACCAAATATGGGATTTGGGAAGTTCATTATGGCTCCTGCCTGTTCCAGAAGGACCATCTATCATCCTAAAATTCACAGAGGATGGGCCTTAGATTGCTTTTTTAAAATTTAGACATACAGCTCTGAAGCAGGCCCCACGAGTCCGTGCCACTCAATTTACACCCCATTAGCCTACACCCAGTACTTTTTTTAAGGGTGGGAGGTAACTGGAACCCCCCCCCCCCGGAGAAAACCCACACAAACACGAGGAGAACATACAAGCTCCTTCTTTGGCTTGGCTTCGCGGACGAAGATTTATGGAGGGGGTAAAAAGTCCACGTCAGCTGCAGGCTCGTTTGTGGCTGACAAGTCCGATGCGGGACAGGCAGACACGGTTGCAGCGGTTGCAGGGGAAAATTGGTTGGTTGGGGTTGGGTGTTGGGTTTTTCCTCCTTTGACTTTTGTCAGTGAGGTGGGCTCTGCGGTCTTCTTCAAAGGAGGTTGCTGCCCGCCAAACTGTGAGGCGCCAAGATGCACGGTTTGAGGCGCTATCAGCCCACTGGCGGTGGTCAATGTGGCAGGCACCAAGAGATTTCTTTAGGCAGTCCTTGTACCTTTTCTTTGGTGCACCTCTGTCACGGTGGCCAGTGGAGAGCTCGCCATATAACACGATCTTGGGAAGGCGATGCCTTCCGGTACCGCACGGATGGCAGTCTCTTCAATCTGAGGCGCCTGCAAGCTCACACCAAGACACAAGAGAAACTTGTCCGTGAACTACTCTTTGCAGACGATGCTGCTTTAGTTGCCCATTCAGAGCCAGCTCTTCAGCGCTTGACGTCCTGCTTTGCGGAAACTGCCAAAATGTTTGGCCTGGAAGTCAGCCTGAAGAAAACTGAGGTTTCCATCAGCCAGCTCCCCACCATGACTACCACCCCCCCCCACATCTCCATCGGGCACACAAAACTCAAAACGGTCAACCAGTTTACCTATCTCGGCTGCACCATTTCATCAGATGCAAGGATCGACAATGAGATAGACAACAGACTCGCCAAGGCAAATAGCGCCTTTGGAAGACTACACAAAAGAGTCTGGAAAAACAACCAACTGAAAAACCTCACAAAGATAAGCGTATACAGAGCCGTTGTCATACCCACACTCCTGTTCGGCTCCGAATCATGGGTCCTCTACCGGCACCACCTACGGCTCCTAGAACGCTTCCACCAGCGTTGTCTCCGCTCCATCCTCAACATCCATTGGAGCGCTTTCATCCCTAACGTCGAAGTACTCGAGATGGCAGAGGTCGACAGCATCGAGTCCACGCTGCTGAAGATCCAGCTGTGCTGGATGGGTCACATCTCCAGAATGGAGGACCATCGCCTTCCCAACAAGCTCCTTAAGTGTTGCAAAATGAGCCATGAGCAAGATGAAAATCCCTGTGTCCTTAAGAATTTGTTAAGGGAAAGGACCTTACTAAAGCAATGATTTTTATGTCATGCTTCAGTGGAAACAGTTATAAAACAAAGTGACCTGCAAACAACTGATTAGATTATTGGAGAAATCGACCCTTAAATAGCAGTAAGGGGGCATAACTCTGTTGTAAGTATTTATTACTGGCAAAAATATGAAAGAATTGTTTGAAATTCTGAACTGATTGATCAAAATTATTTTCTGTTTGAGTTGCTTTAGCTGTTTCAGAGAATCCTTGTCATTGTGACATCTGAAACAAGTGTTGGGGGTTCAAAAAAAATGCCAATTTCAGCAGAAACAGGAATCATTCTTGCAATTTCTGCATGAACTTCATTCTAAAATTTATGCCGAGCAGTATTTGAAACTGCTATGTGAAACAAATTGTTTTGCATGTATCTGGTGAATATACATTTCAAAATCACTTTGGTGAGGACTAGCTCATCCAATTAGGTCTTGATTGGGAAGTGTAGCAGATGAAGTACATCACAGTTTACCTTTAAAATAATGGATGCAGTGCTGGTCACAAAGAGTGGTTGTCATAGTTTGATGTGATACACAAGGCAGGGGTCAAAGGGACACAAAATCTGTCCAAATCAGCAGAATTAAATCCCCAAGCTTCAAACTGAAAAGAAATTCCTTTGATTTTTTTTTGGTTTCAATTTTTCTTTTTTGGAGTATAAAACATGTACATTGTTTTCGTCTGGAATTATGATTTAATTGAGTTATAAGGGAGGCAGGATAGGCGACAACTTTTCTTCCTGGAGCACCGGAGTCCAAGCAGTGACCATATTGGAGGTGTACAAAATCACAAGGGGAATAGATACAATCTTTAAAATGTGTAGGCGAAGATTTTAAAGGGACCCATACAAATGATGATGTGTATATGGGATGAGCTGACCGAGGAAGTGGGCTAGGCAGGTACAGTTATGATATTTGAGCAGTTGCATGCACAGGAGAGGTTTCGAGGGATGGGGTCCAAGCTCATGGGTCAATGCCGACAATTTGAGCCAAGTGTAATAGATCTCTGACTTTACAACTTAATTGTTTACTGGGAGATGAGGATACATGAAGAGGTGCATCCATTGTAAGAATTTCCACAAATAATAATTTTAGCCACTTTTATTAATCATGCACATGTTACTGAGCAATTCACCTTAAATTTTGACTGAAAAGCAAAGCATTCTGGAAACCTGAAATGAAAACAGAAAAGAATGGTAATGCTCAGGTCAGTCAGAATCTATGGAGAGAGACCTAAAGTTAACATTCAGGCTGATGACTTTTCACGTTTTTGACTTGCGACTCCAGGCTTCAATATACCCCAGACTGTAGTCGTGATAACAGAGTTTCGAGTTGGTTCAATCATTTCAGTTGAATGTTTCCATGCTGCATCTCTCGGTGTGGCTGTGATGCAATGAAATACAGTAAAATCTCTGCTACCCAGCACCTATAGGAATTGTTAGGTCCCGGGTGAGTGAATTTTCTGGTTGCTTGAGATTGCATGTCGTGCGATTGGTGAACTGACCGCTCAGGGCGCCAATTTTAAACTTTCGTAATTGTTTTACTTATTTATTTTCCACAATTTTTTTTGGTTGCTTGAGGATGTTGGTCGCTCGAATTTTGGATAATAGGGATTTTATTCTGTGTGTGTGTGTGTGTGTGTGTGTGTGTGTGTGTGTGTGTATTTTATATTAATATGTATGTATATATATATATTTAATGGGATAGCCTCTGGGTGTAGTTGTGAGGCCAAGTGTAAAATGCATCCAGTTGTTCAGGTTCGAACGGTCTTAGACCACAGCTGGACTTGATGATGAGTGGAACTGCATCCTAGCATATTTGCGACTGCCACTGTTAAACCAGCCCTTTATTTAGTTGGCCTCTGTTGATAACGTATCCCTCACCTTGTTCAGTAGGTCTACTTGTGGAAGTAAAGTCAGCCAACAGCAGTTGATTTCATTTAAATAAAAGATGCTTGAATACAGGCGGAGTGACCCAGAGAAACAATGGGTGACATCTTGGGGTCGCTGGACTCGCTTAACTAAAAAGATATCACATAAGTGAAGTCAGTAAGGGTGTTTTGAAATTGTGACTTAGCTTATCATTAGTTCAGAAAAATGGATTGCAAAAAAGACATGTGAATTTGTGCAAGATGCCCAATGATGTTGGATATTTATTATAAATACAAAATGTGATGCCCAAAATGAAATTTTTCTTTCTGTACCGACAAAGGAGGGGAGAGAAATAAGCTTTGCTGACTGTTACATTAGGAAAAAAATAACGAAGCACACGACTGAGCAGCTCACATTTCAATTTTGCCGAAGAAATTAGTTTAAAAGTCCATGTAACCTCTCTCCATGACATATTTTTATGTTAATAGTTTATTGAAAACTTGTCAAGATAACATGTTCTTGGGAATTAATCAGGTTAAATACAGGCCTTGCACCTACAATGTTTTGGTTGATACGCCAGGGCTAAAAGTTAAGCTGCTGTTTTCAGGAGATAACTTGGGTTTCTCATCACTTTCTCCTGTCATTCCTGAAAGGCAGAAACTGCTTCAATAATAGAGATGTTTATTCCCGAATTTCTGGAACACAGTCTGGGTAAAAAAGATCGGAACGGGAATGAGGGACTCATTCCTATTCTGAAATTTTACCTCCTGGACCCCGAGTAAATTTTCCAGAATGCCTTCAAGTCTGAAGTTAACTGCGGGCATCCCAGAAACAACAGGCTAATGGACAGCGCGTATTTGCAAGTCCTGCCCCTTCACTTACCGCACTTCCAGTATTCAGTCTGAACTTGCATAAGGAAACAGAGATTACGAATTTTGATCGATCGTGTGCGAAGGGCTACTCCGGAAGGTAGGAAGGCATTTTTGAACGAAAAAATCCCGCAAATTGTTAAATAAAACACAATACATACATGCATAGTTCTCCCTCGCACGTCTCGCAATCTCTCATTCTCTCTCGTGTCCCATCTTTGTCATGCGCACTTCTTTCTCTCCATCTTTGCTCTCCTCTTTTCCTTCTCTCTCCCCTTCTTGTACTCTGATGCACACATTAGAAATGACATTTTGTGCTAATTAAGTTGTTTCCAAATTAGGTGTCGCCAAAGAATTTGGGGCAATCGTGTCAAAAGATGATTGTTTTGGTTTGGTCTTTTTAAATACTAATTTGTGCACTCACAGAATGGATCTTCAATGAACTACTTCCTCATTGACGCACTGAGATGTGCAATTTTACCTTCAAGATGAGGGGATTGGGGAGATGGTGTGAAATGTAACAGGAGTGGGGCGATGTGTTTAATACTGTTGTCATGTTGGGTCCCCAGAGGTATGCAATGGCTCCCTCAGATTGGACATTACAAACAGGCTCCACTCCAGCACCAGGATCATGTGCAGTGTTACAGATAGTTCAAAACATTATGAGGAACAGCATCATGGCCACAATTTAACAGTGGGCATGAAGGTGTCAATGTGCAACCATTTCAATTGGTGCTCAGTGCCACCAGTCCTATGTGGCAGATTCCTAAAATACAAATTCCATCAATGACACTAAATCATGCAAGATTCACTTCTTTCAGTGAAATTGTACAGCTTGCACCATAGTAAATCATGAATGTCTTCATTGCAATCTCTTGTTCAAGTTTCTATTGATTAATGGGGATTGTGCACACAATGGCAATGACATCATTTTCCCTCTATCTCTCCCACATCTTCTTCTTCTTCTTCACTGACTATCTCCCACTCCCACACAAGTTCTTGAATATTGTCGTAGCCGATGGTGCAAAACAGACATAATGACAACTGATGATCTTATTGACGGTAGCTGTTATATAAAAAAATAAATTAAGAAAATCTGATGAGCATTATACATTGAGTTTACCATCACATTGGAGTAAAAACACAGAAATGTTGGAGGAACTGATAAGAGGTAAAAATATTGTATATAACTGATGTTTTGGGCCTAAGCTCTTCAAAATAAGAAGCTGTGGAGAAGGGAGGAATGGGCAGTGGGAGGAGTACAGACCAACAGACAAAAAGTGTTAATTAGACACAGGAGAGAGGAGAATTGATGGGTGGTGGGGGAGGGTTGCTTTTGGCCCTGTGGAAGCAGAGCTGGGGGAAAAGGAAAGAGAGTGAGAGACAGAGGGAAAGATGTGGTGCGGTGGGGGGGGGGGGGGGTGCTGGGTAGTGGTGGTTAAAGAAATCAGAGAAGGACCAGATGGAAGATGAGGTGCTGTTCCTCCAATTGTGGGTGGTCTCAGTCTGGCAGCGCGTGTGACCATGGACAGACATGTCGGCAAGGAAATGGGTGGCCACTGGGTGAATCTGGGTTGAGGACAGAGATGAACATAGAAGTAAAAGCACCACTTACCTTACAGGAAGGGAATCCATTCATGACGATTGTTAGTGCATTAACAATGGTGTCATCTCTCAAGGCACAAACCTGGCATTTTTAAAGAAATTTAAGATTTTCAAAGCAATTTTTATTTTTTGTCTTTGTTTTATTTATTTGTCTTATCTGTTTATATATTTAAGACACACTGAGCGCAAGTTAGTGAGAGTAAATAACTGCAGTTTATAAATTCTCCTGTCACAAATGTATGTTGTGCACTACATGACTGAATCTTGTTTAAAATCTGAGAGCGAAACAAGGTTGAGGCATATTTACAAGCCTAACGGATGTCTGCAAGTTCAATACAGCTTCTCCAATGTTTACATCATGCATAAATACAGAAACAAGGCACTCGTAGTGTGAATGCAATCTGTTTCATCATCATTTGTGCACTGGATGCCAGAAAATTAGATTGGCCATTTGTAGTGGAGCAGGATGTAACTGGAGAGTTGGCAGCTGTCTCATTGCTTCCATTCACCTCTCCATCTCTCGCCTGCCCACCACGAGCTTTCCATTCCCCAATATTCTACGTTCCATCCCATAATACCTTCCTCTGGGTATTGCTTTCCAGCCATACAAATCAGTTTGACTTACCATCCAGCTGACCCTTGTCCCATATCCACAAGCGACTTGTCTTTTTCTGCTAGTTCTGCAATGGCATTCCTCTGCACAGTCTTTCCACCTGCCCTTGGCTGCCTTGGCTTTCATGATTGCCAGGAATTCACAGTAGATGGCAAATATACAAATTTAAAAAAAAAACATCCCTTCCCCACATCATGATACTCCAATGTAGCCTTCTTGGCACCAAAAGAGTTTGTACATTTTCCCCGTGTTTCCTCTCATGTTCCAAAGATGAACCATGTTATTTGGGGCGTATTTGGGTCGAACAGGCCTGTTGGCCAGAAGGGCTCATTACCATGCAGTATCTTTAAATTAAATTTCTAATCTATTATCGTAGCCTGGTAATCGATCTGAAATCTGCATATAAAGAAAAAAATAAAATATAAATGCATAAAATTTGTAGAATTCAAATTAACTGCTCAGTTAAAAATACAGTTAAGCCCCTGATATCTGCCACATATGGGGATTGGTTGATGCCGGATATGTGTATTTGCTGGTTGCTTGAGATTTACACTTGCACTGAACAAACCACTTATATGAATATTTAAACCTTAACACATTTTACTTTATTGTCAGTCACGTTCTTTGAAAACATTTAACCGCCGCTGCATCAGCAGGTTCCTTCCCACCCCCCACCCACACGGAGCCACCTAAAAGACGAACAATAGCATTATAGATAATAAGCCCTCCTCACCCAAGTTTACAGATAAAGACTCTCACCGGGGCAACTCTTACTAAGCAGGGATAAGGAGACACTTTAAGAGGGTCACCCCAAAGGCCAGTGGCATCAACCAGCTCTTTCTTCAACCTGGGCGCTGCTATTTTATTCAAACAGCTGCTCCGAGCAAAGCACGAGCAAGGCACTCCGCTGGCTGAATATTGGCTCCCATCTTTCCCCAAAGGTGTAGGTGTTACTTCAGAGTACGTTTATTTTTACTTTTTTAAAAACTTTGTGTTTGCACCTATTAATTTTATTTTTTAAAAATGATTTTCCTCTTCTTTTTTTCTGCCAGTTGCTTGAATTCCGGATACCAGGGTGTTTTTTTAAAGAGGTTACTGTGAATTTAACACACCGTCTTGGTGTGCACTGGTAAATACAAAATGTAAAATATCTCTGAATATGCACCTAATAGATGACATTTAATTGTTTGTATTTTTATGTTAAAAGTACATTGAAAAGGATCACTTGTTTGTATTCATCAATAGTCAAATGCTACGAATAGAGATTATAATTTAATTTGATGCATCCAGTATCTGTAATGAACGTTCCCTTGTTGGGTTTCAGTAAAGGTTAGATGCACTAATTTCTCTTTGCAGCTGGCATCCAAGCATTTGAGTGTAAAACGAACCACAATTGAATAACACTCAAATGACATTTCTTTTTTGAATACCCCCACGAACTCTGACTGAAACTGTTAATTATAGCCAATTGTAGGAAATTTTCCACTGAAGAGATGCAGCCTGAACCAAGGCTTTTTACATTGTCACTGTGTGGGGTAATGATATCAAGCCCTCAGAAATGATCTGGCAGGAAATTAAATCACATTTAAGTGCCTTGTTATCTTTTTTTTCAGGATTGTTAAATGCTTGTTATGGAAGGTGCAGCCTGATTGACTGATTTTCCTCATTGTTCGAGCACACAAATTCCTTGAGAACTTCCCTTTGTGCGTGTAGTTTGCATTGAAGGCTTCTGTTTCAATTTCAAAACAGCCGAGAAGTTGTAAATCTGGCATAAAGACAGAGAATGCTGAAAATACGCAGCAGGCCAGAAATTAAGAGATTATTCAAATCCCTGGGATGCACTCCAATTCACCATTTATATTACGCACTAGAAAAATCACCGAGTTCATTGTTCATAGTAAGTGGGAGCTCTTGGTGGTTAATAATAAGGTAGGGATAAAATTTGATGAAATAAATACGATAGTGCAAAGTATTTAACTTATTCCCTTGGGGCATTTGGTGAGTGTGTGTGTGTGGTGCCTTCGGATTTACAGTGGGGTCTTTTGAATGTGGAAAAATTACAGGTGATATTATTTATCAAAAAGAATCTGAGTTTTGTTCTATTGGAGAAGAAAGCAGGCATCACCACACTTCAAGAAATACTGTGTGTGCGTGCATGTGGAGGAGGGTGGGGGTGGCGTTGTTTGGATTCACATAGGTGTCTTTTGACTGCAGAAAAATAACAGATCTTGTTTATCAAAAATCTTGAGTTTATTCTACTGGAGAAGAAAGCATGCACCACCACACTTGTAGAAATATCCATTGATTTTCAATGGGCTAGAAGTGTTACCTATTGATTTCAATTTACCATGTTTCAAACTCCTGACAAGAGAAGCTCAAAAGTTTGACTGTGCCATAGATTTGTAGAATTATCCTTTGTGTCCCCTGGCAATTTTTATTTTGTGTTTTTTAAACTTGGAAATCTTACCCTCTGAACAGCTCAGGGTGGATTTGCAAAGATTTACTGCACAACATCCTGTTCAGTTCTGTGCATCTGAATATATTCTGTCCAAATTGCAGGTCAGCTACTATGATTTTATTTCCTTCTTAATTTATTTCTAATGAGGTGCCCCAGAACTTTAGAAAAGGTCTGGCAAGAAGGCCCTCACAAGTGTTTGCATTATTAGTTCAAGGAGAAGACAAGGTGTTCATAAAAGTGCTGGAGAAAGTCGGCAGGTCATAGAAAGCAAAGGGCCGTTTGATATTCTGGGTCTGACCTTTTCTCAGGAATCCCAAAAATCAGGCAGAGATTAAGATAGAGACGATAACATACCTGTTCTGTTTTTAGCTACTTGGGGACCAGAGTAATATTAATCGATGACAATAAAAAAAATTACTGTCTGTCGTTAAAACTTGATTACTGAAACTCAAAATATCCCTGTAAAGTGATCGACATTAATTTTAATTTGTGGAGAGCATTGTGAATGTTATCGAAACTATTTTTCTATACATTTTCCTTGGTTGCACTTGGCCTTAAATTGCATGGAACAAGTCCTGCAACTGACAATTGTGAATTTTATGAAGCCTTTAAAAAAATGCCTCTGATAGTCTAGGTATAGTAAGAAAGTAGATGTCAAGGAGTTTGTGGGTGGGGTGGGAAGGAATTAGAAAGCAGTCTGCGACTTCACCCCCCTACTCTCACTGCTTTAGAGTGTTTGCTATCTCCCTTGCACAGAGAGATGATACCCACCTGCTCGCAGGTGGAAATAAAACTTTGTGGGGGAAAAAATGGTGGCATTAGCTACTGAAATGATTGTCACGAATATGCTCTGACCTGAAGGATCAGCATTACATATCTCTTCATGTTGTTGCTTCTGTGTTGTACAGTGGTCAGCCTCTCTGGCAAGTGCTTGCCAGTCTTAAGTAATAACGAGCAGGACCTGGGCCAAATTAAAGTGCATTTGTCTGTAGCTGCTTTTCCACTGGCACTTGTCCCAGGAATTAACAGGCAATTAACCGGTTAAGGGTCCAGTGGAAAAAGAAAACAATCAGCACACCGGCAGAAAATGACATCAAATCATGACGGGGCTTGACGACCCCTACCCGTACTGACGCCAACGTGGCGAATAAACCAGCGGACAAAGGAGAGCTGAAAGTCACCTGGTATCCGGAATTCAAGCAACTGGCAGAAAAAAAGAAGAGGAAAATCATTTTTAAAAAATAAAATTAATAGGTGCAAAAAAAAGTTTTAAAAAAGTAAACTCATCCCTCGGGATGAGTTATGTTCAGTGGAAAAGCAGTCAGTGTCCTGGTTAAAGGTGGCCCAGTTCTTTGGCTTGGCTTCGCGGGTGAAGATTTATGGAGGGGTATGTCCACGTCTGCTGCAGGCTCGTTAGTGACTGACAAGTCCGATGCGGGACAGGCAGACACGGTTGCAGCGGTTGCAAGGGAAAATTAGTTGGTTGGGGTTGGGTGTTGGGTTTTTCCTCCTTTGTCTTTTGTCAGTGAGGTGGGCTCTGCGGTCTTCTTCAAAGGAGGTTGCTGGCCGTCGAACTGTGAGGCGCCAAGAAGCACGGTTGGAGGCAATATCAGCCCACTGGCGGAGGTCAATGTGGCAGGCAGTAGAAACAGCACAAATGGCTTCCTATCCCAGGGCTCTGCACGGTCGATTAACTGGGATGCCAGAGGGGGGAAAAAGGCTTCTCATTCTGTCTCAGTTGTTTCACATCCACACATTTCTCATTCTGCCATATGCTACACCCAAATTTTATTTTAATTCATTTGTTCATTGTGTAAAACTGATGGGTTAATCTTACTGATGTTGCCTGAGGTGGCTTGAGATTACCCTTTAGTATTCAAGGCATTGATGGCCTCAGCTAACATTGGCAAAGCAGTACAGTACAACTTCAATAATCCAAAACTGGATTAACAGAAATCCTCATTTATCCAAAATTTTTTTGGACCCAGAATTGATGTCTGTTCATCTTTGAACCTTTTCGGATAAATGAGGATATCTCAATTAGAAATTCACCTGATACGTAATTAGAATGACCATTGTCCTCCCCTCTCTCTTTCCATTTCTTCTTTACCTATCCCGATTGACTTTATCTCTCCAACTCTATTTCAATGCACGCCTCCGTCTCCCAGCCACAAACGGTCGGAAGAATCCCTTGTCCCAGCGTCATCAAGGAGAGCGGCATCCCGGGCAGGAGCGGTACCTCAGTGAGGAGGTGTTGGTGGTCGTCAGCAGTGGTTGGGAGGAGGAGTTTGTTGGGCTCCAAAATCGAGAACCAGGTCACGAAGCCGGAACAGCCCATGCTGGGATGAGCCCGCGGGGAGACAGGAGCCCTCTGACCTGTCAGCGAGTGTTCCACCAACCCAGGAATCCTCCCCGGGGATCTGGGGCAGCAGTGGGGACATGCCAGGGATAAATGGCGGCCAACACTTTTTGGGGGGGTGAGAATTAAACATTATTTTAACGCTTAAAAAGCCTTCCCTTGTTATTTGTTGTTGTTTAAACATTGATACAAGAGATTTGCTGTTGCTATTGGGCTGTTTACTTTTTTTTTTAAAAATCCGAAAAATTCTGTCATCCGAAATAGGTTCAGTTCCGACCATTACGGATAATCGGAGTTATACTCTTCTTATAATAGGTTCGTGTCAGATTGAAGTATTTGCCCATCATTTCTCAAATGCAAGAGTGTCGTGGGTCAAAAGCAATTAGCAGTGGCTTAGTTGACAGATTTTGTCCGAACACTATATGCCACCTGATTCCATTGCTGCATTTTATTTCTCTGCAACATAACATAAAAGGCACATAAACCTTCCAGATAGTAATTTCAGTGCAGGCATTTACTGACCTTCAAATTAGAAAAAAAATGAACAAGCAATTTAAGCTGCTTGAGGGCATTAAATCCTTCAGTAGCACACACTCTCTTATCCAATTATGGGCAAACTAAAACCAAGCCTTAAGTTCATCCACTACCCTACATTTGTGGTGCATGGGTAGGATGCTTGATGGGGTGAAGGCTGTTTGAAATGAGGTTGCATGAGAAAATTAGGATTACATTTGGTTTCAATTTTCTCCACACTTGGTAATGCTGTTTTGGCTTCGTGGAAGCAAAGTCACCATTAGTTTACAGAAATAAATTATTCATGTATTTCCTCTCCAGTGAAATATTGTATGCATTCTGAATTCATTCAACAACAGGAATATCATAGTTACATTAGCCCCTTTCAAATGCAGCACCTGGGTAGCCCTCCTGGGACCCGAATGCGATTACTGGGGCAAAGGTGCTGGAATGGAGGCACCTTTCAAATCGCAGGGGGATCTACCCATTAACCTGGCAATTGAAGGGGGATCCTGCTCCCGCAATGACGCGTCACACACTCACGGAAGTACTGCCAGTTGTTCAGAAGCTGGCTGCCCGGTGACACATGCACGCAAGCGCTGACGTCACCGGAATAAGCGAGTCGGTCATTTTCATTTTCAAATCAGCCGTGGACAAGACCTAGGTAAGTTTAACTGGGTTCCTGACTATGTCTGAGGTAGGTTACGGACCTGGTTGGGTTCCGACGGGGTTGACCCATTTGGACCCTTTCAAACTGCCACGTGACTGGGGCGCTAACTGTGCAAATTGCCTGGTTAACCCCATTTTACATGACAGTTTGAAAGGGCCTGAAATCTCTTTGTGGTCTAGTCATTACAAATCACTCTCTAATTCATTCAGACTGAAGCCCCTTTCAAAGTGATCGCAGGAATCAAACGCCAATTGGCCTTTAAAGTGGCAAGTGTGAAAGCAAAATCAGCTCAATGCCGGCGTCAGATGACATAATCTCATCTGCAGACGCCAGTGTTGCAATCAGGCCAGTGTGAAATAGGTAATTGGATTGTGGGATTGAAATAACGCATTGTTGCATGTGCAGGAAGAAAAGATTAAAATGAAGGTATAAACTTTGCCATGGAAAGTCGCAGTGGGAGAGAGAGGAAATAAATAGCAATAAATAGCCGTAACAGACAATTTTTAAATAGCATGGGAAAATTGGTAGTGCTATTTTTCTTTGGCTTGGCTTCGCAGACGAAGATTTATGGAGGGGGTAAAAGTCCACGTCAGCTGCAGGCTCGTTTGTGGCTGACAAGTCCGATGCGGGACAGGCAGACACGGTTGCAGGGGAAAATTGGTTGGTTGGGGTTGGGTGTTGGGTTTTTCCTCCTTTGTCTTTTGTCAGTGAGGTGGGCTCTGCGGTCTTCTTCAAAGGAGGTTGCTGCCCGCCAAACTGTGAGGCGCCAAGATGCATGGTTTGAGGCGATATCAGCCCACTGGCGGTGGTCAATGTGGCAGGCACCAAGAGATTTCTTTAGGCAGTCCTTGTACCTTTTCTTTGGTGCACCTATGTCACGGTGGCCAGTGGAGAGCTCGCCATATAACACGATCTTGGTCTTTATAAAGATCGTGGGGAAGGAAACTAAGATAGACCTGACTTCCCAGAATGCTGAGCAGCAGAGAAACCCCTCTATGAATGCTCCATATATGCAGCTGGGCCTACAACCCTTTTGCTGCCACATGAATTCTGAGAGGGCAGGTCTGCCATCGCTTTTCCCTCCACACTATTTATAAATGGTATGCGATAGCGCTACCAACTTTCCCACCCTGTTTAAAAACTGTCCACAATTACTATTTATTGCTTGCACTTTCTCATGGTCCCTTATAAAGGTTTATATAGGTCGGCACAACAACAACAGTGGCTGTGCTGTACATGAACCTTAATTATGTTATAATTAGGCATGATTAACTTTGTTCAAATATAAGATCATAATACATTGATCAGGATTTAGGGAAGGCCCACCATCACTCAATGGTTGAAAGTAGAACAGTCCTAATCCCGGGGATGGCTCCTTTCAAGTGTGAAAGTGTTCAGAGCCCCAGTTAGGAGTGGTCAAGTGTGAAAAGCTAAACCCCCCCAATCCTATCCCAGGACACTGAACAGCCAATTTAGTGGGACACAAGCGTGAGACAGCCTGGGAATTGAGAATACAGTATCTTCAACATTTGGCTGGAGTTCACTTTCCAGTTTGGTGAGGAAAGTTTTAAAAAAGAAATCTGCAGATGGTGGAAGTTTAAAATAAATACAGAAATGCTAGAAAAACACAAAGGATCAACAGCATCTGTGGGCAGAGAACCAGAGTTAACAATTAAGATAGGAGGCCCTTCATTAGAAATGACAAAGAGAGAAAAGAGTTTTAAATTGCAGAGAGTGGGGAGGATAGCTCGGAATAGGTCAATATTGCTTAGCGGGTGGGGCCAGAATTATGCTGATGAACTGTTTATGAAGTATCTGGTTGATTGATTAATAAGGATTATTAACTAAAATTTAATCAGTAGCCATATATGGCATGCAAACAACAGAGGGAAATTGAGCCAAGACTAATTTATTAAACCATATCTAGATGAAATGAAATGTTATCATTAAATTAAGGATTAATCGTAACATGTCATGACATTTGTTATTTTGTTGTGGCAATACAGGTGCAAATATTGCTATTAATTGCATTAAAAAAATTGCATTTAAAAAAATGTAAATGCAGTGAAGGGGAGGTAGTGTGAGTGGTTCATTGTCCTTTCAGAAATCTGATGGCGGGGGAAGAAGAATTTAGTGTTCATCTTCAGGCTTCTGTATCTCTTTCCTGATGGAGGCAGTGAGAAGAGGGCATGGCCTGGTTGGTGAGGGTCCTTGATGATAGAGGCTGCTTTCTTGAGGCACTACCTCTTGTAGGTGCCCTCAATGGAGTTTAGTCTGATACCTGTGATGGTGCTGGCTGACTCCACAACTCTCTTGCCTTTTCCTGTCCTGTGCGTTGACACCTCTCTACCATACAATAATGCAACCAATCAGAATGTTCTCCATGGTACACCTGCAGAAATTTGCGAGAGTCTTTGGTGACATATTACGTATGATAAAATATCATGAAGTCTGCTTCATGATTGCATCGACTTGAAGGGCCCAGGGTAGATCTTCAGAGATGTTGACACTCAGGAATTTGAAGTTCATAACCTTTTTCGCTGCTGACCCCTTGATAAAAACTGGTTTGTGTTCTCCTGATTTGCCCCTCCTGAAGTCCACAATCAGTTCCTTGGTTTTGCTCATGTTGAATGCAAGATTGCTGTTGAGGCGCCACTAAACTAGCTGAACTATCTCACTCCTGTACACCTCTTCATTGCCATGGTGCCATCAGCAAATTTGTAGATGGAATTCGAATTGTGCCTAGTCACACAGACTTGGGTGTAGAGTGAGTCGAGCAGATGTCTAAGCACACATCCTAGAGGTGCAGCTGTGTTGATTGTCAATGAGGAGGAGATGTTTTCGATTCGTACTGGCTGTGCGCTTCTGGTGAGGAGGTCAAGAATCCAGTTGCAGAAGGTCTAGGTTTTGAAGCCTGTTGACCTGTACTGAGGGGATGATGGGTGCTGAAATCTGAATCATAGTCTTGATCCAGAGCTGAGTGGAGAACCAGTGAGATTGTATCTGCTCTGGAGCGATTGTGGTGGTAGGCGAATTGCAGCTGCTCCAGATCTTTGCTTTGGTACTAGTTAATTCTGTCCATGACAAACCTCTCAAAGCATTTTATCATAGTAGATGTGAGTGCCTTTGGACAGTAGCCATTGTGACAGCTCACTCTACTTGGGCACCAAAATGTTTAATGCCTTTTTGAAGCAGGTGGGAACCTCCGACTGCAGCAGTGAGAGATTGAAAATGTCCGTGAACATGCCAGCGAGTTGGTGGCACTGATTTTTCAATATCCTGACAGGTAGACCATCAGGACCTTATGCCTTGCAGGGGTTCACCCTCTTGAACGATGTTCTGAAGTGGGACTCAGAGACGGGTATCACAGGGTCATCAGCTTCTGCAGAGATTCTCATTGGTATCGTTGATATCTCCTTTGCAAAGCGAGCATAAAAGGTGTTCAGCTGATCGGGTAGTGAGGCATCGCACCTATTTATGATGTTCTGCTTCACCTTGTAGGATGTAATGGTCTGCAATCCCTCCCAGAGCTGGCGAGAATCAGGATTTATTGTCATGAACGAGTCATGAAATTCAGTGTCTTGCAGCAGCGTCAAAGAGCAAACGTTCATATTAGAACCATCTTACTACATTACTATAAAAAAGATAAAATAACCATGCACGAAAAGTCTTTGGTTCATTGATTAGTCACCAATCTGATTGCAGGGAAGAAGAAGCTGTCCTTGTGCTGTTGAGTGTTCGTCTTTAGGCTCCTGTACCTTTTTCCCATGGCCTGGGTGGTGGGGGTCTTTGAGGATAGAGGCTGTTTTTTTTTTAAAGACACCATGTAGATGTCTTTGATGGAGTGAATTCTGGAGCCTGTGATGTCACAGGCCGGGTTAACAACCCTGTGATGTCACAGCCCGGGTTAACAACCCCCTGGAGTTAATTCTTGTCCTGAGAGTTGGTGCCTCCGTACCAGGCAGTGATGCAATCAGCCAGAATGCTCTCCACAGTACACTTGTAGAGGTTTTTTGAGAGTCTTCTGTGACAACCGAATCTCTACAAACACCTCACTAAGTATAGTCGCTGGCGGGCCTTCTTTGTGATTGCAACATGGAGACAAATCCTCGGAGATGTTGACACCCAGGAATTTGATGTTCTCGACTCTCTCCACCACTGAGCCTTCGATGAGGACTGGTTCATGTTCCCCTGACTTCCTCCTGAAGTCCACAATCATCTCCTTAGTTTTGCAAGGATGTTGTCATTATACCATTCACCGAGCTGATCTATTCCTGTTCCCCTCCTCATTGCCATTTGTGATTCTGCTGACAACTGGGATGAAATTGTAGATGGCATTGGAGTTGGGTCGGGCCACATCGTCATGGGTGTGTAATGAGTAGAGCAGAGGGCTAAGCACACATCCTTGGGGTGCGCCTGTGTTGATCATCAGTGAGGAGGAGACATTGTTTCCAATTCATACTGACTGCGGTTTTCTGATGAGAAAGACAAGGTTCCAGTGCAGAGAGGCTTGGAGTTTGTAACTTCTTGACCAGCACTGAGGGAATAAGGGTATTGAAGGCCGAGCTGTAGTCGATGAAGAGCAGCTATATGCATGAATTGCTGTTTTCGAGGTGATCCAGAGCTGAGTGCAGAGCCAACGTTATTGCACCTCTCGCACTCGACTGTCTCTTGCTTTCCTTGGAATTGCTTCTGCTGCTGAGATCGTCTTCTGTCAGCCATACCTGGACTTCCTGTAGAGATCTGGATCACCAGTCTTAAATTCCATCGATCCTGCCCTCAGCAGGTTGCAAATCTTTGGATTCATTCCCGGATTCTGGTGGGTGAACAGTGTGTGAACTGTATAATATTCTATAAGGATTTTTAGTAAGAACAGCTTTCATTTTCATACCTTATAATTGACTAGACGACTGAAATACAAAGCAATGCTTAATAATTTCTTCTTTATTTTGTTGTGTCTGTGGAACACACTAAGTGTGAAACCAGTAGGGCAATGATGACTTTAAAAAAAAGGGCAAATAAGTGGCGGATGGAGTTTAATGTGGAGAACTTTTTGAAGGAATGTATTTTGGCAAAGTGTTGGAGAGAGATGATGAAGATTTTGTGGAATGGCTCTAATGAGTGTGCAGGAACAGACCATAGCTTTTCGAGGCTTGAGGAACATAGTGAACCGTTGGGGAATTACCAGACATCCCCAGGCATGAAGGATTATAATTGCAAGATTAGGGTGGAAAAGCTGTATTTGTTATCCATGGAGGATAGGAGGCTGAAGGAATATTTAATAGAAGTGGCAAGATTATGTTGGGCTTAGATTTAGGAAGATAAAATCAGATGTTTCTTTCATGGTACAAGGGCTGGAGGATTTATGATATTGGGTGAGAAATTCTCAAGATTCTTTTATTGACCTGTGATAATACAGAACATGTAATATTACACAAATTTCCATCTGCCTGCCCTGTTCATTAGCCCTTATAGTAAGAGAGAAAGAGGAGCAAAAGAGAGTCCAATCAGGGTCATTGAGTGTCCGTGGATTCGCCGCCTGTCAAATGGCTGCACAGACTCCTGATCAATCCATTGACAACCCGCGCTCGAGATCCAGATCTCTGACACGATCAGGAAGATTTCAGCATCCAAGACCCTTTGCCTTCAGCTCCCTCTCAAATCTCAGCTCCGCTACCTGATTCCCATGAGTCAGGCTCCAGCAGTCCACACCCCCCACTCTGCAAGTCGCCCGCAGCGTGTGTGGGTCCTTCAGTTGCTGAGCCCCTCGCTGGTCCACCACCAGGATCACCGTCTTGTAGGGTTGTCTCCTCTCCTTCCTGCTTTTGGTGCCCTGCGCCGGTCCACCGCAACTCCTCGAGGTCACTGACAGCCTAGGCGCTGCCATCTTGGGCACACGGTTGGAGGATTTAAAAATCCGTCAGCTCCTTTCTCCAGCTAAAGCCTGTATGGGGCTGTTGGCATTAGAGCTGGGCGGTTGAGCCCTTCTCAACTGCGCTGTGTCTCCACACTTCGCTCCCCCAGGTCTGCACCAGCAGCAGGCTCTGGGAGTTGGAGCAAGATATTTATGATACAGTAAGTGATGCTTAAAACCTTCTGCAATTAACTCAGTGAAAGAAGGAATAATCAACAATTTCAAAGGAAATCTAAAGACCAACAAGGAAAAGAAGATTGCCAGGTAGCAGGAAGAGTGAGGGGGAAATATGCTCAATGGATTGCTTGATCAAAGGACTAGTATGGACTGAAGTGGCCGAATGGTCTTCTAATGACTTCCTGACTATTTAAATTTATAAGACAATTTAATCAGTTAAAAAATGCCTCATCAGTTTGACAATTGGGTAATTAAACATTTTAAGTACCTTAAGCTAATTTAACATCAGATTGTAATGGTAATTTAGATCTGCCAAAGATGATGAAATTCTCAAATATATTTTTTTAAAACTGGGCTTGCTTGATAATAGTCCTTAATCACAATTATCTACAGAACTTTGATTATGCAAATTTATGTGGAAAACTATATTTGTAATTTCATAATAAAAGCAAATAAGATGCTGAGTTTAACACAGATTGGGATTTCTCGTCTTCTGGAGGCTCTTCTCAAAGAGAAAATGTTACTTCCACCTATTGGATCCACACATTTATATCAAGTTTTCATATAAATTCTAACCGTAATGGACCTTGGACAATTTTAGTTTTGACTGAGGACAGGACTAAACCCTACTGACGGGTATTTGACAGCTGTTAGGAGCTGTATTAGCGCTGGGTTACCACTAGGGAGCTTTCAAAGCACAGGAACCACGTGCCAGAAGTCCAAGGGCTTGCAAGCGAGTGCGTCTGCAGCTGTTAACTTCTCTCCACCAATGGGAAGAGATGGAGGCCCGCGCTGGGCAGTTAAAAAGCCCGGCGCATTGGTTTTGGAGAGATGAGTGGGTGGATCGGACTGAATGCAGTCGGTCTGACCGTGCGTGCTCACCTGGCAGCTTCAGCAAACCACACGCTGAGGTGCTTTGTTCACGGGTGCTAGCCCTGCCGTCTGGAGCTGTGCGCCAGTGTGCTCATCCAGTAGTTTCAGTGGGAAAAGGAAGACTGCGCTACTTCATGCGCAGGTACCAGCACTGTTGTCCTGCCAGCATTTTGGGGAACTCTGATACCCAGAGTGTGTGTGGGACCAACCAGTGCCTCTCCCGCCCTCGTTCAAGAGGAAGACTTTGTGTGACAAGAGTCACGTGACCACCCAAGCCAGGGTGCTTAAAGGAGAGGACTTGCATGACAGAAGGTCACTTGTTAACCCTAAGGAGGGCTTCGGAGGTGTGAACCTCTTGTGGTGACTTGGAGGTCACTGTGAAAATTCCTGGGTGAAGGAAGTAAAGGTGGTTGTTGACACATTTGAAACTCAAGCCAGTCCTGTGTTCTCCAGGGAGGGTGCTGAGTCTATAGGGACCACAGTCATCTGGATATAGTGGGCAAGGAAACAAATAATCCCAAGCCTGGAGACCAGATCTGTGAGCTGTTCCTTCTTGATTGACCGACTTGATGTGACTGATTTGGGGGTTTGTTTTGCGAATTTTATTTAATTTTTGGGACCATTTGAGCTTGGACTGTAATGGTCTGGATTTTCTTTTCCACATATGCCGTATAATAATGTGTTGTTCAAACAGAGTTGCCATTAAGGCTTGTGTTCAGGTGTTAAGTTTATCAGGTTAATTCTATTATTGTTAGTTTGTTAATCAATTTTGTGTAAAACTTGACCCATTTGTTTATGCGTCTCTCAGTTACTGCTGGGGAGCGTAATAGAACAGTGGACAAGAAGTCCTTTGAAACTTGTACCAAAAGAATGGCTAAGATAATACAAAGATTTTTTTCAACAATTTGTGTGCACGTCACAATGATAGATTTTTTTTCAAGATGTCGGAATTTCTCTTGAGCCTCTTCAGCAAAGTTTTCACCTTCCTGATGAAATAACCAGTTAACAGGAATCTCCTGCAATGATATGAAACATGGAACTCTGCAGATGCTGTGATTGTTGTTAAAACATACAGAAATGCTGGAGGAATGTCGCAGTGTCCTTCGAAAAAGAGCTCAGGCCCAAGACGTCGGCAATATGTCTTTATCTCCTATTGACGTTGCAAGACTGGCTGCATTTTTGACAGTTTTGGATGAAATATAAATTTTGAGTACAGCAGGATTCAAGAATGCACTTTCCTGGCATTAGAATGTTTTAAATTATGAATGAAGAAGGCTCTCCGGTTCACTTTCCTCAAACGTGTTTATGTAAAATGGCCATTGGCATTGTATGTTAACCAATTAAATTAAAAAATGGTGACTCCATAATGTGGAGAGAAACTTTCAGAAGGAGTACAGATGCATTTCATACTCTCCTTGGGCCATGATTATTTTTGCTAACAGTGTGCATTCAGAGCAAATTTTGACTGTTGGATGTATAAAATAGCGTGAAAGCTGCTGATGTTATTTCCTCTTGTCCAGTGATGAAATTAAATCAGCTGGGAGGAAGGTATTAGACTCAAAGTTGTTCATATGTTGTTTAGTATTTAACCGTGAGCTACTAAAATTTACTGGAAGAATTTATTCCCGTTGGCTTGCTGCCAATTTTGTTTATCTTTCACAGGGTGTGTTGGTGGGGGTGGGGGGGAGTGGGGGGGGTTGGTGGGAAGTAATGGCTGACATATTTTGCACTGCAACTCAACATTGAGGGAACATTATCAATGATCTTTTATGGTGATTTAAACTCGCTAAATTACAGAAAATGTGCTGGATTATTCTTTTGCACAATTGGAATCCAGTTGTGAATGATGGAAAGAAGAAATTGAAACATCCCAGTCAGGAGTGCAAGCCTTCACACTCCAATCCTGGAAAAGATTTGCCTCCGCTTTCCCGAAGAAGTCTGTATTGCACCTTGCTTGGGATAGGTAACTTAAAGGCAGTAACCTTTGTCAGCTGAGATCTTTCTGCCTAGAACATAGGGGGCTGAAGAGGAGGTATATAAAATTATAATGGGCATAGATAAGGTAGACAGTCATAGTATTCTTCCTAGGGTAGGGCATTGATTTACGTTGAGAGGGAAAAGATTTAAAGGGACCTGATAAGGCACCTTTTACACACAGAGTATCTGTCCAGTGATCTGCCAGAGGGAGTGATAGATGTTGGTTCAATAGTCAGATTTAAAAAAAATAAAGATTAGTTAATGGACAGAAAAAAAATTAAGGGACATGGGCTGAATGAAAATAAATGGGACGACCTGAGGTAGAAGTGGAAAAGTTAGGCTAAAGAACTTGGTTCCAGGCAAGGAGTCAGATTTATTCTCAGCGTACATGCGTGATATTACCATACAACCCTGAGGTTCTTTTTCCTGCAGGCCAGGAAAAATGACCATTTATTGGTACTGCACGAAAACTCTATGCAATGTACACCTGTAAATAAAGAAATGTAAACAAACTGGGCAATACAGAGAGAGAATAAAAAATGAAGTGCAAAAGTAAGAGCCCTTAAATGAGTCCCTGACTGAGTTTGTCACTGAGAAGTCTGATGGTGGAGGGGCAGCAACTGTTCCTGAACCTGATGGTGCGAGTCTTGTGGCACCTATACCTCTTTCCTGACTGTAGCAGTGAAAAAAGAGTGTGTGCTGGCTGGTGTGAATCCTTGATGATTGTTGCTGCTATCTGACAGCAGTGTTCCTGTAGATACTCAGGTTTTTGCCTGTGACGCCGTGGGCTGTTCCAACTAACTTTTGCAAGGCTTTATGCTCAGGGGTCCCCCTACAAGACCACGATGCATCCGGTCAGCACACTGTGCAGCACACATTTGTAGAAAATTGCCAGTGGAACTAAAAGCAGCGGGACAGGATGAGGAAGGTCAAATCACCTTTACCACAGTCACCATTATTTACTGTGGTCACTTTCAGTACTGTGTCAAGAAACCTGATCAGCGATTTTAAATTGACAAATGATGAGAAAGATGGCTGCAAATTTGAGGAACTATCCAGCATTTAAGGATGCTGTTGAGGACCAGGATAGAAATAAAGCTGCATTTTAAAAGACCAGAGTTAAAATTTGAGGAAATGTTGAAGAGGAGAGGGAGAGGAGAGAAGGGAGATAGGGATGTTATCAGCTTTAGGGTAGATCGGAGACCAAATAGGAAAAGATGAGAGGTGGGATGGGGCAGGGGGTTCCTCTGGAGAAATCTTGGAGGGTGGGCTGAGGGAAGGAAGCATGAGGCAGCTGAATTTTATGCTGCCAATCTTCATAATAATGAATTCTGTGGAATTATTATTGGTAGATTGAACAGAGGAAAGGCTTGGAAAGATGGTTTTTCAGTCATAGAGAAAAGTTAGAGGTGTTACGCCAACCGTGCTGCCCAGTGTTGGAAGCATTGAAAATAACACAGTTCAGGTTTAGAATTGGAAGTATGGAACATTCCATGAGGATTGGGCATGTTTAAATGACCTTCTGCTCTCCTGAATATGATAGCCTTTTAAATGAGGCTTCACATTTATATTGAAAGTCTGGTGGATATATAGTCTCTTGTAATTAAAATCTAATTTAATAAATAATCCAGTTGAGATCTATTTTTCATTGTCGTCATCCTTTACTGTACGTGGAAATGGAATGTAGGTACTTCTCAGGAAGAAATATTCGTCCAGAGGCTGAGCCAATTAAGATAGCAAATCTCAGGAATGTTTAGAATATGACGGCCACACCGAATCTTCTCACACAACTGCCCGTCCCTCTGTTCCAGTTTATTAGATGATACAGGAAGTAAGAGCCTTTGTTTCAGGATATTCTTCTACCACTCTTTGTGTGTGTGTATAGACCAGGCCACACAACACAACTTTCATCCGGGTTAAACAACCTGTAGATTCTTGTTCACATCATTTAAATAAGTAGCATTTGCATAATGCCTGAAGGCAGCAATGATTAAACAAGGGCACATCGATCAGCTAGATTGTATGCAATCAGGCCCACACATATTAGTGCCTGGTGATTTTCTTACATCCACTCTGAACTTTGCAACCCCATTGGACAAATCAATTTCACTCCTGGAAAGAAACAGCGGTTAATGACAGTGTGCATGTTGTTGCATTCCAGGTTTTCATGCATTCCAAATTTATGTGCAGAACACTGCAAGGTAAAGTACTGGAGGTCTGTCTTACTTCCCATTCCGCCCCTGAATTCAACAGTGATTTGAATTGGTTTGCTAACCTCTATTAAGTTTAGTTTTATTTTTACCCACGCTTGTATTCTTATTCCCAATTATTCTGTGACATGGAGGTGGTTTAAGTCAAGTTGTCAGGAGATGGCCCACAGTGAGTCTCAGGGTCTCCAGCCTGAAGTCTCTTCACTGCTCATGAATTACTGAGCGGACAGGATAGCAGCTCTCCCTGGATGTTAGAAGCTGCAAATATATCATGGGTTGGGGGAAAGGGGAGGGAAAAATGTCAGACACTAAAGGTCAAACCTCACTTGGCTCGATGCATTTAGGCTGATGACCTTTTCCCTGTTGGCCATCGGAGAGCAATGCTGGAGTGGAATCACTGTCATTCAATGGATTGCAATATTTCTTTAAGATGTGAAGAGGAGCTTTTGAAAGTTAATGGAAGAAATAGAAAGGAAAATAAAAAAGGAAAGGAAGACTGGACAAATGACAGATGCAGGATCTGCCAGTACCAGAAAGTGTTAGAGAAACTCCTAGAGAAGGGCTCAGGCTCCAAGGCATCTACTGCCTTTTGCTTCCCACGATGCTGAAGAACCTGGTGAGTTTCTCCAGCACTTTGTGTACTGGACCCAGCATCTGCAGGTTTTCTTGTTTCCCTTTGGTTGTAGACTAATGGCCATGATGGCACTGGCTGAATTCACAACTTTTTGCAGCCTTTTCCTGTCCTATGCTTTGGCACCTCCAGACCAGACCTTGAAGCAATCAGTTCGAATGCTCTCTCTGGTCCACCGGAAGAAATTTGCAAGTCTTTGCAAATCTCTTCAAACTCCTCACGAAGTGTCGCCGCTGGCGAGCCTTCTCCATGATTGCATTGATCTGAAGGCTCCAGGATAGATCATCAGAGACGATGACACCCAGGAATTTCTGCTACTGACCCCTCAATGAGGACTGGCTTGTGTTCTCCTGATTTCCTTCTCCTGAAGTCCACAATCAGTTCCTTAATTGAGCGCAATATTGTTGTCATGACACCGCTCATCTAGCTGATCTATATCACTCCTGTGTGGTTCCTTTTTGCCATCTGCTATTTTGCCAATGACCATAGTGTCAAAAGAAATTATGAAATAGGTAAAAGTTGAAAGAATGCTGGTGGTATTATTCCTTCCTCTTCCTTTCATTTGGTTACGAGTTCACTCAGCAACAATGTTCTGCCATACCTAATTATGGATGGGTATCAAGCAAGTAGCTTCTCTGAACGAATCCATTGCTCCCCACCATGGTTTGTGCTATTTGATTACCCACCATGGTTTGTGCTATTTGATTAGCCAGAGAAGACCTCGTGTACTGTTAGCTTTACTTTTAGATGACTAAAGCTTTATCTTCTGCATCATGGTAAAAATAACAGACTATGGGAAATATTAGCAGTCAATTAAACTCTTTCCATTGTGCACTTTGCAAATGTTTTCATTATTGCTTATTTTCATGGCAGCAGGGCTAAGGATCATTTGAATGCTGCAGAGCTCAAGGCGACTGCAGGTTAACAGCTCTCTGCTCTCTGTATTTGTGGCAAACTAGTGTAAATCTGGCAGGTGTCCCTACTGGGGATATCTCTGCTCATCCCCCTTTGAAATTTGAGGGGTGATAATTGACAATGCAGAGTTTTTAAAAAATCACTGTGGACCTTGACAAATTCACACTGTGACTTTGTCAAGCACTGGAACTGCTGGAAATATGGCCATTATCGATTTATACTCGGTCGCAATCTCATACTGGGTTACTCTTTTCTTTCTTCTTTGGCTTGGCTTCGCGGACGAAGATTTATGGAGGGGGTAAAAAGTCCACGTCAGCTGCAGGCTCGTTTGTGGCTGACAAGTCCGATGCGGGACAGGCAGATACGATTGCAGCGGTTGCAGGGGAAAATTGGTTGGTTGGGGTTGGGTGTTGGGTTTTTCCTCCTTTGCCTTTTGTCAGTGAGGTGGGCTCTGCGGTCTTCTTCAAAGGAGGTTGCTGCCCGCCAAACTGTGAGGCGCCAAGATGCACGGTTTGAGGCGTTATCACCCACTGGCGGTGGTCAATGTGGCAGGCACCAAGAGATTTCTTTAGGCAGTCCTTGTACCTTTTCTTTGGTGCACCTCTGTCACGGTGGCCAGTGGAGAGCTCGCCATATAAGCCTGTTAACCACTCTGCTGCAGGGCAGAGACCCTTCTTTCCCAGGGGCTTTGTCATGGGAGGTGGGCTCTTTGCGCCCATCCTCAACCTGCTAAATCTCTAGAAGTGGAGTTGCTTCGTGTGATCCCAGACATATTCACTGATACCAGCATTCTCCCAGATCTTCGCTGCTATCGAGGTCGGGGAACATTTCCTCCATTTCCCTGAGTCGATTTGAGTACGTTCTGCCTCTTCTCAAACCACTGTGCAGTCAGGGTGTCTAAAATCACCTCAGTAATCTGAATAGGTTGAGCCGGACAATGATCCATTTCTGATTTCCCCCCCCCCCCACCCCCCCACACAAATCTCTTGTCAGCCACTGTTTTCATCTACATTTAACAATATTTTCACCATGTGACATATTCACAATTTTATGTTCATTGTCAGCCAGACTGTTGTGAATTTTCACCAATTACATTGTCTCTGGGAATAATGGGAAGTCACCTGCTGCATGATGCCCTCCCTCATCGCTGGGACCCATTCAAGGCAAACAGGTGCACAGGCTGGTAGGACACTTCCAAAGAGAGCTCAGTAGAAATCCCAGACTGCATCAACTCTTGCAAACCATTCAAACAATCCAGGATAAGCTTGCATCTGTAGCCAGTGGGAGTGATGTCAGATTATCAGGCAAATCTGAGAATATTGAAGTACAAACTCAAACCTGGGGAAACTCGATAGGTCAAACACTGTATTTTATATAGCAGAGATAAAGAGCCCCTTCATCAAGATATGAGCAAAATATAGACAGGTGCCCAAACGAAATGCTTAAATTTAAAAAAATAATAGTTTTTAAAGTATATTTTAAAATATCTTTTAAGGCTCATTTTCATTCCGGACATCTAATATTGAAGATTTTGTGATCCTAGCTCAAAGTTGGTGCTGGGCAGGGATTTTTATTGGACAGACAAATTCATGGCTGGTAAGATCCTGAAATAAGATAAAGTTTGTGGACAGGGCTGGTTTGAGAACATGGGTAGAGTCATCTTGGGGGAAAAAGCAAACATTTTAAACAATAGATCTGGATATTGAGTACTAAGCAGAAAATGCTGGATATTCCCTGGAGTTCAGACCACATCAAAAGAGAGAAATAGAGTTATTATTTCAGCTTAATAACCTACCATTAGAATTGGGAAAAATTGGACACTGGAAAGGTTAGAAATGAATCCTGTTTTAAGTCAGCCTTCTGCAACTGAAGCATGTTTGATTTCCAGTCTTTTCCAGTCCTGATTGAAATGTTAATTCTGCTTCTCCACAGTTGATGCTGCCTGCTGTTGAATGTTTCCTCCATTTCCTGCTTGTGTCCCCAAATTGTCTTGCATTCACCTCGGTTTTAGGCGGCAGTTGGTAATACCTGGTCATGAGTGTGATTGCTGTTACCCACAGTTAACTTTCACATTGTCCTTTGTAGTTTGGAAGAGAAGTCAATTCTGATGGGTCTGGACAAGTTGGATGCTATTTCTTTTGAGGGCCAATCAAGAATTAGGGTTTAAAAAAAAAATGATCACCCTGTTGAGAAAGAGGTGAAGTAAATTTGTTTCTCTTGGAGGGCTGTGAGTCTTCAGTTCTCTCTTCCCCAAAAGATGGTGGAAGCAGATTCTTGAATATTTTTAAGGTGAAATTAATTTCTCATAAGCAAGAGGATGACAAGTAACCAAGGGTGGGCATGAGTGAAGAGCTGAGGTAACATTCAGTTCTCCAGTAGATTTCATTTTGAATGGTGCCACAGACTCGAGAGGCAGAATGGCTTATTCTTCTCCTAAGTTATGTTTCAGTGAATTTAAGGATTTTCAAGCAACAAATTGTGTGCTGATTAAATAATTTTAACATTGGATAATAAAGGATCTCTTTATTTTCCATTTGTAACCTGGAGAAGAATTTGGAGGCAGAATGGGTATGACGTACTCATTCCTATCTATAGAGGATGTTAGAGCAGCACTGAAGTACAGTAATTAAAAGTCAGTGCTGAGATTTGCAGCAAATTAAGACTTCTATGTGTTCTGTTTGTACAGCTTGTGTATCAGACATGTTTCCAGTCCTTTAGTATTAGGACAGTGAAAATGCATTTCGAGTTGTCTACATTTCATTGCAATCCCTGACTAAAGTCCATGTTTTCCACTCTGAGAAGGTTGGCCACGTTAAATTTGGACACATTTAGAAACCAATATCTGTCTTCAAGGAACATTCTATTATATGCAATAGTTCCAGTTCTCAATGCAGTCTCATGCTCATTGTACATGACTATTTATTGCTGGAGATTTGCTTTTTGAAATGAATTTATTTTAAATATATTCTTTCAATATTACTCTTCACTCTTTTTGCTCTCTCCACGATTGGGTAATTTTATGACAAAGTTGCAGCATGTGGATTGAGGGAGGAAGGAAGGATTTTGTCGAAATATAAATATTCAGTTCATTTCAAAAGTACCAATGCAGCTAACTAACCTTCTTCACTTCAAACTGTTTGAAATATTTGGGGGACTTTTGCAGCGAGAAGCAAGTTGAAAAATAGTTTTCTCTGCATGTCTCTCTTGTTCTGGCGCATGAGAAGTGTCTCGCTTGTACGTTGGTCATGTTTTTCCTGCATGGTTATATATCTTCTTTTTCTGCTGTGTTTACTTATCTCCTCTCCCTCAAAGACTTGCTTTTGTGCCTCAGTTATCAGGTTGATCTGACCAGCCTTCTTAGACAAGGTACAAATGTATGATTGTATCCTTCCTTTGTAAATTATGAGCTGTGACTAATGAGAATCAAACGTTGGACATGCAGCAGACTGTGATTCCGAGTATATTCCTACATAATGTGGTACAAATGGGAAAATGTACGTGCACTTCAATAAATCAGCATATCTTAGTTTTAAGGGAGTGGAATTTTATTATATATCCAGCTCACAGATGTCAGCCTTGTGTGACTCTGAATTCTGAAATCAGAAGTGCCGTGATTCCAGAAATCTGGAGATATGTCCATTGGATTAACTTCCTTGATTCGTTGTTATAAATTGTTTCACGAGATCTCTTCAATATTTAACTGATCCACCAATGCCAATTTGGAGCAATTGTGTGAAAATCTTCTGGGACTCACGGCCCAAGATTGTTGGATGTTCCTCATCCAATATCAGAAAACCTGTGCTGGGTACAGGATACAATATAATCAGTGTTGTAACTTATGAGTCAGTTACTTCGACTAGCTTATTTGACATTTACTGGTATATTTTCCAATATATACTCACAGCATATGTGAACGGATACCTTTTACTTGTGCAAGAGCCCAGGAAGCAAATGCAATGAGTAATAACATTTTTACATTGAATTAATATGTTTGATAAATCTCAATTGCTTAGCAATAATTAATCTGACATTTTCTGTTCTTTAGGAGACGCTAAGTGATTTATTTCTGCAATCTAAAATGTCTAATTCATTCTTTGAGACTCCCACGCAGTCCCAGTGTGACTTGTAATCTATAAATTGTAATCTATAAATTGTAAATTGTCCATATTCAAATCATTCTTGTATATTTGCTGTTGAATAAAATTGGAGTTGTCTTCCTTCATAAAGTACTGACTTAAATTATTGCTTGAACGGATGGCATAAGTGGGTTAAACAAGATTGTGAAATAAAAGCAGTTAATCATCAAATGAAGGGAAATATTTACAGAACTTTTGTGGTGGAGGACAGGGAGGGAGGGCCGTACAAGTAATTGGATATCTACAGCAAAGGGCCAACTATCTCAAACACATTATTACCAAATACCCTTCTCAGTTGCTGTAAAATTCCAAGCATATGATTAGATGTGACATCGTGCTAATGAAGACTTGGTTTGTGATTAGATAATGATGGTGAGGTCACTGTACCAATTAGCCTGTGGCTAACTTGTCCAAGATTTACCTGTGACTCATTTATCCACAACAAGTATTTATTGTACCAGTGATAATTTACTGTGGTACAGAGTTCCAAAGATGGATTTGAAGGCAATGGTAGTTTTACATATTCTTTCTTTGGCTTGGCTTCGCGGATGAAGATTTATGGAGGGGGTAAAAGTCCACTTCAGCTGCAGGCTCGTTTGTGGCTGACAAGTCCGATGCGGGACAGGCAGACACGGTTGCAGCGGCTGCAGGGGAAAATTGGTTGGTTGGGGTTGGGTGTTGGGTTTTTCCTCCTTTGACTTTTGTCAGTGAGGTGGGCTCTGCGGTCTTCTTCAAAGGAGGTTGCTGCCCGCCAAACTGTGAGGCGCCAAGATGCACGGTTTGAGGCGATATCAGCCCACTGGCGGTGGTCAATGTGGCAGGCACCAAGAGATTTCTTTAGGCAGTCCTTGTACCTTTTCTTTGGTGCACCTCTGTCACGGTGGCCAGTGGAGAGCTCGCCATATAACAATTACAGTACAGAAACAGGCCATATCGGCCCTTCTAGTCTGCACCGATTTAAGTGAAATTGTTATTTGCTTAAGATTAAACCTTCCTTTTCCATTCAGATCACCCACAAATTCGAGGAACCACACCTAATATTCCCTCCGGGAACCTTGCAATGAGATGGCATTAACATCAACATCTCCAGTTTCCATTACACCCCTCCATGAGAAGGTACTTGCAAGTGATCCTTGTTGTTATTTCAAGGAGGTACTGACAAGATGTCCTTGATGGAACATTGCCTGACATGTGCTGGTTTCTGTGAGACCATCATATTTCACAAAGGTTTACTTCTGATTACTCAAGCGGTTGTGCAGTTATTTTAAACCAAATCAGGTGGGGCTCGCACTCGCCCAATTCCATCCTTCTTCACTAATTCATGCACAATTAATCATTTTATTTCTGAATGCCATTTGAGAAGGGATTTTTGTTTTGCAAGTGAAAATAATTCCAGCAGTCGAGTCCATTTACTGCATTTTTGCTGTTCATGAAGTTGATGGCTCCCCTTCATTCATTCCCTATATTTTGTTGTATTGTCCAACTAAAAAATCTCATTGCTTTCAAAACTTCCTTCTATTCTCCAACATAGCACAATGACGAGTCTCACTCCAGAGATGAGGTCGAAAATCTCATGAAATGCTGCAAGAGTTACAAGGTGAGTCTCAAAGTGGAAAAAACAAAGGAAATGATTATGGACTTCACAGGAATGACCAGCCTCCACCACACATCAACAACTCTGTAGTGGAGAGAGTGAAGAGAGTGGAGAGCACCACGTTCCTTGGAGTTCACTTAACTAATGACCTATCGTGGACACTCAACACCTCCTCACTTGTCAGGAAGGCACCACAGAGACTGCACTTCCTGAGAAAATGAAGGGGGCAGGCTACAGGCTACCATTTTGTTAACCTTCTATAGAAGCTCTACCAAGAGCGTCCTGGCTGGCTGCAAAGAAATGGATTATGGAGGTCAATCCACAGGACCATAAGAGTGGCAGAGAGAATCACTGGAGGCTCTCTCCCTCCCATCGACGTGATCTACTGAGATCATTGTCTAAAGAGGGCGTGCAAAATCATTGAGGACCTCTTCCACCCTGCACACTGTATCTTCCAGTTGCTCCCATCGGAGGAGAGTTCCAGGAGTATCAGAGTTACCACCCGAAGACTGAGGAACAGCTTCTTCCCACAGGTAGGCTCTCTCCCTCCCATCGACATGATCTACTGAGATCATTGTCTAAAGAGGGCGAAAGAAACCCACGAAAGAAACCGCTCACATTAATCATCTGGGACTTTCATTTGTTCAAAACAAAATTTATTTATTTTTATAGGTGAAATACCTGTCCTTCAAATGTATTGTCTGTATGTGTGTTATGTTTGGTTGTGTGTCTGCATATTTTGCACTGAGGACTGGAGAACGCTATTTTGTCAGGTTGTACTTGTACAATCAGATTACAATAAACTTGACTTGATTCGGAACAATAAACTAAGTTATAGTGTTATCTGGAAGGTGACATTAAATGAAGATATTGCTCCATTTAAAAATTCTCCGATTTCTGCTAACCTTTCCTACTCTCCTCTTCCCCCTCCCTCCCTTTATCCCCTCCCCTTTCCAGTTCTCCTCCATCCCTTCCCCCATCCATCCCTCCTCCCTTTGATTGCTGCTCTCCCCGGTTCCTTTCTCCCCCTATCTCCTCCTGCCTTTGCAATCACCCATCTCCCCAACTCTTTTGTTCTGATGCCTGCAGACATTTCTCTGTACCTTGATGAAGCGCTCAAGCCCAAAACGTCGGTTAGGTATTTTTAATCTTTGCTATAAAAGGACTCTGTTTGACCTGCTGAGTGTCTCCAGCATTGTTTTTTTTACTTCAACTATGTTGGCTGCAGACTTTCGTATCTTTCTACTGCTTCAGACCCAATTGTTACTGAAATATTTTGCTTGAGAAAAATTGTCATTGGCCCATTTCCTTTGGAGTTAAGAAACCATGCATGTAACGAGTCAATTAGATATGATTTTTTTTAGAAGTGGTTTTCAAACATTTTCTTTCCACTCAAATACCACCTTAAGTAATCCCTCACTAATCACAGAGCACCTCTGGCTTAGGGATTTCTTAAGTTGGAATGCGAGTGGAAAGAAAAAGTTTGAAAACCATTGGTTTAGTATTACTGGTGGTAACTTGTACTTTTGGGTGTTTGGATCATTGTTTCTGTAAATACTAGAATACACACACACACACACACACACACACACACACACACACACACACACACACACACACACACACACACAGCAACAGTGAATATGGATTAAAATAGGTTAAAAAGCAAACTACATAGAATTTTTTTGTCAAGTACAGTTTATTGTCATCTGATTGCATAAGTACAACCCAACAAAACAGTGTTCTCCTGTCCTCAGTGCAAAACACGCAGGCACACAAGTGGACATAACACATGTACAGTCAAACAATATCTATGCAGGACAATTATTCATATGTATATATAAATATTGCTTCATGAATATGAGATTCTTGGATGGTTAGTGTGAGTGGTTCCTTTGGTCGTCCAGCACTCTCACTGCCGTGGGAAGCAGCTGTACCTCAGCCTGGTGGTGCTGGCACTGATACTCTTGTATCTCTTCCCCGATGGGAGCCATCTTCAGACAAGATCACGTTGATGGTGGGGGGTGGGGGGTGGGGGGAACAGAGACTCAACTGATCTTCTCTGACATTCTTATAGTCCTGTGGATTGACCTCTGATCCATTTCTTTGCAGCAACTATACCACACTGTGATGCAGCCGGCCAGGATGCTCTCAGTAGAGCTCCTGTAGAAAGTTAACATAATTGTGTCGGGTAGCCTGCCACCTTAGTTTTCTCAGGAAGTGCAGTCGCTGTTGCGCCTTCCTGACAAGTGAGGAGATGTTGTGTGCCTACAATAGGTCACTAGTTAAGTGAGCTCCGAGGAATTTTATGCTTTCCAGTCTCTCCACTGCAAAGGTGGTGATGTGTAGTGGGGAATGGTTGTCCCTGATCCTTCTGAAGACCATGATCATCTCCTTCATCTTGTCCACTTTGAGACTCAGGTTGGTACTCTTGCAGCATTGCCAATGAGGCCATCTACCATTGTGTCATTTGCAAACATAACACCGTTGAAGCTGGACCTGGCGATGCAAATGTGGACCATTAGTGCGAACAGGAGCGGGCTCAGCATACAGCCCCGAGGTGCACCAGTGCTCAGTGTGACCGTGCACAACATTCTGCTACCAACCCGGACAGACAGTGGCCTTTCTGTTAGGAAGTCGAGAATCCAGTGTTCTGGACACTGGTGTTGAGTCCCAAGGAGGACAGCTTCTCCTGCCAGTCTCTGGGACGATCATATTTCTAAGAAACACTACATAGTGTTCACAATTTCAAACTATTAAGTGCCATCCTGAATTTCCGTTATATTTCATTTTATGTTTGTTCCCTAATTTACCAGCATTCTCCCCATTTCATATATTCTTCTTACCGTTGAATTAATAAGATGGGAATTGGAACTTTTACTGTGAGCACCTGACTAACATGCAACGATCTTTATGAGACCACAATATAAAAGTTTCTGAAACCATTTTAAAAGAATATATTGACAATTGATGTCAACAGCGAAAGGTGATTAAGCGGAGAATTGGCAATTTGGTGCTGTTTGTTTCTGGATAAAAGGTCAAAAAGACATATCATCTGTAGAAATCTTCTGAGGGAGTACAAGGTGAGAATACTTAGCCAATTGACGGTCATTTGGGCATTTGGATGCAGCAGCTATCTGAAGATTGTATCACGCTCGTGAGTGTTGATTAAACAAAATGTTATTGCTCAAATTATGGCATGTCCAATTTCTTTGTGAGCCACCTCAATAACCATTTACGTTCAGCTTGAACTGAATCATAATAACTTGGTTGGTAAAATTTACCTTAGCGTAAATAATATTTGCATCATTATATATGAGGCAGTTGAATACTATGTTTCATTATATTATACATTGATTTTAATTTGAGAACATAACTAAAATGGAATGTGCAATTGGACGACACGGAGAATGGAATTAAGCATAGGAAACCATTTTTATTCTTTCAGTAGTTCCAGAGAGTGTCAGCTGAAGCTGTCATGTACTGTGCTGGCAACACTCAGCTCGAGAGAAACATTAAATACAGTACAACTGTCATGTAGCTCTGCGCTGGAACCTTGCTGTTGGGGCAGGTTTATGGAAATGCAATTTAATTCATGTTGTAACATTGATAGACACGGCTAGCTACAACATTCTTAATATAGTGAATGATTTTGTGTCAGGTCAGCTGGCTTTGGGGTTACTACTGAGAGCACTTGGTGGATAATCTTCTGTGGCCTATTGCAGGTTGTAATATTTTACAACTCTTGATGGGGGGAATAAAAGATTGACTTGCTACGTCGTTTAAACTGTTTTATTCAGAATATTGTGCTGGGCAATAGGCAGACAGAACCTGAACAAAGAGTGATCGTTTACCAGTTATTTTCACCATGTTTTTCCTATCTGATGACGTCCGTACCAGGATAAAAGGAAGAAGCCTGAAGGGTTAAGAAGAACCTTGACATTAGATGACTATATAAAACCCACTTCCTCTTGCGTTTCATAAATTATTACAACTTTTTGTGTTTTTATGTGAATATTAAAACTTTCTAAATAATACAGGGTCTTAAAAAATATTCATAAAAATTTCTTTTTATTCTGTAATATTATTGTTTAATATCTCTGTATTAATTCATTACTTACTACGTATTTTTTATATCTCTTTGAACTGTATGTGTTTATAAATTATAATAATAATAAAAAGATTGAAAAAGAAAAGAAATATTCAATTTTGAGCTTTCTAGTGCTGATTAATTGACGCTTGGGAACAAATTAACAAAGTAAAATCTCCTGCAATGATGTACGAGTTGAGAAATAGGAAAAAAAATTAAAATTGTTCATAGTGAATTAAGAAGCTTATTGAAGTGAAACTTCAATGTGCTTTATCATCAACTAGCAAGTTATTAACCAAAACAGAAATTACTGGAAGCAGCACTCAAGTGGAGATAAATAGAGTTAACTTTGCAAATCAGGGACCCTTCAGTCAATCTAGAATAGTGAGAAGACAATCATGTTTCGAATTGTAGAGACTGGAGATTGCTGGGGAAGGGTTCCAAACTTCTGGGAATATTAGTAATAAGTTGTAGACCAAAGTTCTTAATGAATAAATTATTTTAAAAACTAGTAGTTGAAGACATAAAAGAAAAAAAAAATCTATATTGAAACTGGTAGGTAATACCACATCTTTCTTTGGCTTGGCTTCGCGGACGAAGATTTATGGAGGGGGTAAAAAGTCCACGTCAGCTGCAGGCTCGTTTGTGGCTGACAAGTCCGATGCGGGACAGGCAGACACGGTTGCAGCGGTTGCAGGGGAAAATTGGTTGGTTGGGGTTGGGCGTTGGGTTTTTCCTCCTTTGCCTTTTGTCAGTGAGGTGGGCTCTGCGGTCTTCTTCAAAGGAGGTTGCTGCCCGCCAAACTGTGAGGCGCCAAGATGCACGGTTTGAGGCGTTATCAGCCCACTGGCGGTGGTCAATGTGGCAGGCACCAAGAGATTTCTTTAGGCAGTCCTTGTACCTTTTCTTTGGTGCACCTCTGTCACGGTGGCCAGTGGAGAGCTCGCCATATAACACGATCTTGGGAAGGCGATGGTCCTCCATTCTGGAGACGTGACCCATCCAGCGCAGCTGGATCTTCAGCAGCGTGGACTCGATGCTGTCGACCTCTGCCATCTCGAGTACTTCGACGTTAGGGATGAAAGCGCTCCAATGGATGTTGAGGATGGAGCGGAGACAACGCTGGTGGAAGCGTTCTAGGAGCCGTAGGTGGTGCCAGTAGAGGACCCATGATTCGGAGCCGAACAGGAGTGTGGGTATGACAACGGCTCTGTATACAACCAGTACCACATCTATCAAGAGAAGAATAGACATGAATGGTCCCCCTGAAATAGTTGAATTCAATTTTAACATTCCAGCAGAAAAATGAGGTACTACTTTCTGAGTTTACACTGAGCAATATTTGGGACCAAAAAACCAAAGTTGGATGAGGATGGAGAATTGAAGGAGCAGGAGACTGGAACCTTGGCATGCAGCCAGGCAGGTCCGCCATCACTTTTTCCAATGGTATTTATAAATTGTACGCAATAGCGCTACCACCTTTCCCACCCTGTTTAAAAATTGTCTGCTATTGCTCTGTATTGCTTGCACTTTTCCACGGTCCCTTATAAAAGTATTTAGGTCGGCACAACAACAACAGAGGCTGAAGGGCTCATACTGAGCTGTTCATAGAGCTTAATTATGTTATAATTAGGAATGATTAATTTTGTTCAAATATAAGATCATAATACAGTGATCAGGGTTTAGGGCAGGTCCACCATCACTTGATACGTCATGACTTCATAGGTAGAACAGTCCTAATGCTGGGGATGGCTCCTTGCAAGTGTGAACGCATTCACTGTCCCAGTTAGGAGTGGTCAAGTGTGAAAAACCAAACCCCTGTTCCTATCCCGGGACACTGAACGGCCAATTTAATGGGATGCGAGTGTGAAAGGGGCTATTGACTTTTTGTCAGATGGAGGTCAGTTTACCAACGCACCACAGCACGGCTCTTGTCATCCAGTTTCATGACTTAGTTGCAATTGGTCATCAGTGAGCAGAATGCAGCAAGATTGGAGAGTGAGGATTATTTGCTGTGGAAACTTGAGACGATAAATGTTGCAAATTGTAAACTGTCATTCGCAGATCCCTCTCGTCATTACTTGCTCCGTCAATAAGAACTGTTCTCACTCCTTTGGACTTGCACTGCAATTGTATCCAAAGCACAGTGTGAATCTAGCCTCTCAGTGATTTGTGTAACTTGGACAGACCTTCAGGGCAAATACAGAATCGAACTCAGCTGGTACCACAATTTTCCTGCAATGGTAACAACAGTTAGCAGGAAAATCAGTGAAGTCTGCTGCCTTTCCCTCGGATTTCATGACCTGGATAATAGTCAGGACTAGGAACAGAACCTTGTGCGCTGTCTTGGAGAACAGATCAAGTACAGTTGAATATATGGTGAATATATAGGGCAGGGACAATAATGTAGCAAAAGTGGGTTTTTTTTTAAAAAGATGCAAGTTATCAGTTGAACAATATTGACATTGCAAGTTATTGGGTCCAGCCACTCAAATCTCTTCGAAGGCCATGGCGTCATCGGGATGCTTAAATGCAGGAGCAAATGAAATAAACAACAGTAGATAATCTCCAGGTTTAAAGGGTCAAGCAAAAATGTACCTTTCTGCTAAACTTAATTTATTGCAGAATTTAAAAAAAAATAATGTTTCTGAATGACGGCATTCAAATAACGATGCTCATGTATTTAGGGAAAAAAAAAATGGTGCCGGGATGTTTAGTTCTGCTCTTCAGATGGTCAGGATATTGTTTTTAAATTGGCCAATTGATCCTGTTCGCCATGTTGTTCTATATGCAAATAGATTAAAATATTATTTTGAGGTGAAGCGATCTTTTGAGGTGACTTTACCCTTCCTATCCTGCACCACAATTTTGCATGACAATAGCTAATCCTGAGAAAAGCAAGAAAAGTGACAATAAATTGATTTGATTTATCAATTGCACGTACTGGAAAAATAAACATTACTTCTTGCCATATCTTTTATGTGGTATTGCCTCGAATGTGCGCTTTTTCCTGAATTTAACATTCTTTCTCCCCATTATTTATAATGCAGGCACTCTACCTTGTACATTGTGTGCACAAGTTATTCTTCATTTGAACACAAGGTGTGCTTCGTTTCCCCAAATCCTGATCACAATGTTATTGATTACACAACTCCTGCTCACAGTGCTGTTAACGAAAGGACTTTTCTTTCAGACTGTTGCCCTTCAGATGGAGGGGGGGGTGTGGGGGAGGGGGGAAACAAAACTTTTACCAAATGCAGCTGGCGTTCGTGTAAAAACGCATGAATTAAACACTGTGCAGTTGCCTACATTTGGCGCATCTGCTCTGCCCACGTCTCACTAGAATATCACAGCTTTGTTGGCAGCTAGTATTCATCTGGTTCTCCATTAGGATGGTGGAATGGCTGCACATTTGTTGAGTGGGGGCAATATCGTTGGTAGGGTGACTGCAGTAGAGAAGTGATCAGTGAAGGAAATATTGGGATGGATTAATTTCTGCTCGAAAAAAATGGAAATATTAGTGTGCAAGTTGTATTTTAAAGCTAAATTGAAAAAAAGCATAGAAATTGAAAGTGGAAAACTAATTTTAAAGCATTGCCCTCAACACATTAAAGTCTAAATTAAGATAATTTGAATAACTGTCAGGTGAAGTTTTGTGACGTACCAATGTTTTGTATTGAATGATGACCATGTCACTAAATTAATTGTTTTTCATTTCTGGAGGGACATTGCCTTTTAGACATGTATCGATGTTTGCGCCTATCATTTAGTTATTGGGTACCACAATATTATTCCTGTACGAATAAGCAAAACAATTTTACAAACACCATGTAGTGTTCATGAAAACTCATTGTAATAATTGTTTGGATTCAGGACTAATATCCAGATTACAATTTTAGGACATTCATTCATCCATCAAGCTGTATCTGGCATAAAGTTGAGGCAATTTCAATGCGAGTAAAACAGCTTTCTTCTTCATTAATGCTTCACTGGACTATTTGGAATACTAGCTGATAGTTGGAGGCCGAGGGAATCTGTGCAATTCAAGTTTTTTTTTAAAATCACCAATTCAAGTATTTATTCTTGCCAAGAGATTTTCACGGGCATGCTGCACATAACATAACATCCACACATAACATGATAAATCAGTGAAAAATTAGGATTCAGAAATGTTCAAAATGGCCAAAACAGTGAAAAATGCTTTCTCTATGTGGGTCTGGCAACACTTCATCTCGTTTCTCTTCAACATGCACTCCCCTCTCTATATGGGCTTGGAATTTCACCAGAGGGGAAAAAAATAATTGGCAGATGATAAAATTTAAACTTTTTGTGGAAATGTTGCTTGTTTTTTTTTAATTGGAGTACACAACAGTGCTGGAGAAACTCAGCATGTCATAGCATCCATATGAAGTAAAAAGCCATCAGTGTTTCAGGCCTGAGCCCTTCATCGGGGATTTGCTTAAAAAAAAAAGTGGGGAGAGCCAAGACATTGGCTGTTTTTTCACTTCCTTTGGATGTTGCATGGCCTGCTGAGTTTCTCCAGCACTTTTGGGTTCTGCACATTTACTTGTTTAACTGCTTTTGTAAAATGTTTAGATATTGGAATCAGTTCTGAGGGAACCATCATCTGAAAGGCATAGATAAACCATGGGCAGTCCAGGAAGTGTCTGTCTAACTTGAGGCCATTTGAAGTAATCTAAAACCCATGAGGTCCAAGGAGAAATAGCAAGCTGGATTGAAAATTGGCTTAGTGCAAGGAAGGAAAACATTTTTGTATCAAAAGGCTGTTCTAGTGAGGTTTCATGGGGGCTAAGCACAAGGTCTACAGTAGTAAAGAAGTTTGCAGAGAATAGCAAAAACATTTAAAGAGGGGGAGGGTATTTATGGACTGATCCCTTGGGCAGAAAAATGGCAAATTAAATTAATTTTCAAGATATAGAAGGCTTGAAAAGATTAAAATATTTAAGGTTCTGTGCAAACCCTCCCAAGTAATTTATTCCACATGATATCTTCCCTCTTGTTTATTGTCTTGTCTAGTGTTATAGTTATCTGGATGACATTCCATTCCCACTTTCCTATTGAATTGGATGCTGCAATGGTTGAGGGTGGTGGTGGTAAGAGTGAACTCTTGAGCATTTGAGCAGGCTGGAAAAGAACTTTGAATGGGAGGTGGAATGTTTGTGCAAAGGAACCACATACAGCTGGGCTCATATTGCAGTGAATTAGATTCGCGAGCAGAGCAGATGAGTTCCCACAGGCAGGATAATGTAGAACTAACATGCAATGTCTCAAGATCAGGGATTGGCCATTAATGCATGAAAATAGGTGCAAGATCTTGAATGAGGGACATAGTTGTATGTTAAGTAGTTGGGGAGGTGTTGGAAATTGATAATTGAAAACCAAAGTGTATAGAAATTTCTTCTTGTCGAATGCCACCTGTGGCAGTCATAAATACATTCTGAAGCAGAATTATCAGCTGTCAGAATAACAATTCCTCCAGTAATAGTAACTGCTAACTATTGTCAAGATAAAGCAGCAACTTGCACTCCAGTGTAATATTCACTGTCAGATGTCTTAGTCAATTATTTATCATATCATTGATGAAAATGTGCTGCTGGCCAGAAAACGCATCAACAAATTGCTCTTGTATATAAGCGCATTGGCTGAAGATAAATTGACTGTCCACTCTAACTTTTCCGAATTAGTGAGCTAATTGGCGTCTTTCTCTTTCCTCATTTGCATTCTCTTTTCATAAACTTTCCTATTTTGGCACTCAAAGCAAGGCAAACAGATTGTAATTACATTTTTGTGGGAAAAAAAATCATTAATGCAGGAAGGAAGGAGTGAAGAGTTGTTCATACCTTGCTCACAACTTTGAATGCAGGTGTGGTCAGCAGAATATTAGCGATGCGATTTCTTATTTGTATTCCTTGCAATGCTAAACAAATCTCTTGCTTTTCCAGAAACAAAAGGGCAAGCACGCAATTTGGTCCTGAGAGCATACGAGGTACCTTTTGCGTTTTGCTCATTTATGCTTGGTCCGTCTGCATTGACTTGTAAATTGCTTTTTCTGTGACTCAATCAGAATTCATTGCATTTTCAGCCACTATATTGTGCTTTGGTTGGGCGATTGCACAGCTACTTTACGAGCAGCTGCATTCCTTCACAACAAAAGGTGGTGAAAATTTATTTCAGTCACTTCATGGAGACTGTTGAAATCCTCTTTGATTCACTAACGGAAGCCATTTTCCATCCTTTTTTTTTCAAATGAATTCTTGAACTTGCTTGGACAAGGGACATTTCTCTGGCCAGGTCACTGTTGATAAATAATTATGCTCTTGCACTTTGCTGAACAGCACTTCCCAAATCAAAATACATTACTTTTAGCTTTCCTGCCTCTGATCGTTATTGGAGAAAAGATTATTTGTACGTGGCTAAATACGTTGTTGAACGGGGCTGGAAATTCTCATTCCATAAATTGCAGATGGATACATTTTCCACAAAGGATATTGTCACTGTAATGTACAAATAAAACGCCGCATATTTCAGTAAAAGATGCACTCTTTTCTCCAAACCCCCTTCGGGTAAAGATAAATGACATTGTTCTTCCTGTAGATATTTTTAATTCATCACCTATGAAGTTGCAGTGTTTGTTATTGATATAATTAGTTTGGCAAATGCAGTTTTCATATTGTAAATCAGCAAGTCTAAAACCGAAATATTACCTTTGATGCCATCACATTGGACTCCTGTGTAGTGATAATATATTACTTATTGATTTTCATAAGATTTTTTGTGTTAGAATTCATATCAACATTTCTGGATGCAGGTTACATAATGAAGCCCATTTTCTCATTTATGGCATTTGGTTGTCAGATTCCAATCAAAATAAATTAAAATGAATATTTTCATTGCTCACTGGATTTGTGTTGTGAATCCTAAGTGCATATAAATGCATATATTACATGTTATTTTGGTTTCTATAATAAATATTGACAGCTAGTGCTCTAATTACAAAGTAAATGAAGTAACTGTAAGCATGAAGGAAATATTTTTGCATCAAAATAATTCATGCAGTGACATCTTGTCCTAAACATTTGTCCTTCATCTTATTTGTTCTCTGCTGGTCTTTCAGTGACATATCAAAAGATTATGGAGCTTGTTTTCACATGTGTGCTGGTGAGATTCTTCTCATTGCTGCATGAGGTTCCTTCAAGGCATCTTCGTTAGATTTTTTTTGCCAAACGCGCTGCATTGGAGAAGCTACAATTCATTTTAGCTCCAGAAGACGTCTTGCTTTTGATTTTTTTCCCCACGACCTCCTGCTTTCCAACCAATTAAAGGTAATTGAAGCTTCGTGATGAGGGATTCTAAATCTCTTCAGCCATAGAAATCATTCTCCCTGCATCTTCAGACCTCCAGAATCTTGTAAGTTTCCATCCAATCTCTTCTCATTCTTCAACATTCCAGAGAAGAAGCCTGATCCACCAAATTCTCTTCCTTGGAACCATGCAAGTAAACCCATACTATACTTCCCTGTATGGTAAATTATCTTTTATTTTAGATCAGAGATCTAAACTTTACACACTGCACATGTAGGAAGTTTGAGTACACAATGAACTGTTGGAGGAGTAGATGATGCCTGGCCTGCTGAGTACCTCCAGCAGCTCATTGCTTGCTACAATACTTTATGTTCGGTCTCACCAAGGTTCTATGTGTTTGGAGTATAACACCATTACACCTGTATTCAGATCCTTGTGAAACAAAGACCAACATTCCATATCTCTTTGTTTCCTGCATTTGCATGATGGCCATTAGTGATTCCTGTCCAAGCTCACCCATTAGACATCAGTATTATCCAGCTGCTCGCTGGATGAAATGTTCATGTTGGCGACAATAGCAGAGTTCACAAGATCACATTAGCCCATTAAGTCTGCTCGGTCATTCCATCATGAGCTGATTCGCCCTCCCACTCAGGCTTCCTCTCCGGCTTTCTCTCTGGTCACCCTTGATGCCCTGACCAATCAAATACCTGTCAATCTCTGCCTTAAATACACCCAATGACTTCACTTCCACAGCCACTTGTGATAACAAGTTCTACAGACTCATGATCCCCAGCTAAAGACAATTTTCCATATCTATTTTTTTTAAATGAGGCTCTTTTCTCCTGAAGTTGTGCTCTCTTGTCCCAGGCTCCTGTACCATGGGGACCCCCCCTCCCCCCAATCAATTCCCTCCAGGTCCTTCAGCATTCAAAATGTCTCTATGAGGTTCCCCCTTCACCCTTCTGCACAGTCCAAGAGCTGACAAATGTTCCTCCTATGCTAACCCTTTCATTCCTGGTATTCTAGAAAATCTTCTCTGAACCCTCTCCAAAGCCACCATGTCTTTTCTCAAATAAGTTGCCCAAAACTTCACATAGTTCTCCAAGTGAGGTCTGAGCCCTTCACTCTGGCCAAAAACATCGGCAATAAATCTGTAGGCCCTTTCAGGTGGCCTGAACACCTCATTGTAAAGCGGCATATTCTCACCCCATGCGGCGAAGTACTCGCCAGAATGCTCCGAAAACGCCTCCGAGGCGCCGACACCAACCCTCCTCCAGGAGGGATAATCAGTGGAGAGCGGAGCTCCCCCGATGGACCTGAATGATTAGGTGTGGGCTGATGACTTTGCAATGACGTCGTCAAGATGAGAAGCATTAGCGTTTCCTGATCTCAATTATAAGATTTTCAGATCTCAAGGAGGTGACGAGCTTCACTAGCATTAATGGCCTTACTAATGATTCGGCGTATCTCAGCCTGAACACTGACATAGGCTGATAACATCATAAGTATTTCCCCTGTCTGCTCTGGGTCCGCCATAATGTTGTGATCTTCTGCTTCGACGTGCTTCAATTGACGTCACATTGGCAGGCGGAGCTACGGTCCCAGTCAGCCGGCTCCGGAGGGAACCCCGAGGTGCCGCTGGTTCAACAGGCCCTTTCAGGTGGACCAGGCAGTGCTGCAAGCAGTCTTTTAGGGCTGCCACCCGAAAGGTGAGTCTGCAGGTTAAGATCTGCTCCTGCCACTGCCCTCAAAGCCAAGGGTCCACCTGAAAGGGACTTTTGTCTCCTATAGGTGCTGAAAAGAATGAGCCGAACCCCTCCAGAATTTCTTTGTGTTTTTACTACCAGTGCCCTTGAGGCAATGAGGCTACAGGCTTGAGGGTCAGTGAGGCTACAGGCTTGAGGGTCAGTGAGGCTACAGGCATTTACTTTGTCCATTGGGTTAGTCCAGGCAGTCACTCAAGGCATATGGCGAGGTGAATGCACCCCAGGTTATTGCGGAGGAAGTCTTCCACCAATTTACATCTGGAAACCATCGTTGTTGCATATAAACAAATGGTGTTGCTATATGGATGTGTATTGGTCATGGTTTGGGAACCAATCATGGCAAGAAAGCATTTGTGTAAACTCACAGTGGAAGTGTGATTTTGGTGTTCCAGCTTATCAAAAAAATGGCACCTGCAATGTGCCCTGAATCTAATATGACCATGAACTATCAATCAGATTATTTGTTGATTTGGACTTAAATGAAGTATTTGAATATGACTCAGCCTTTCTGATGTTGTGAGCTTATGGTAGACTCCTAATATTAGGAAGTCTGACTGCACACTTGACAATGATGTAAGCTAAAAATAGAAAATGTTGAAAATTCACAGCTGATCAACCACATCTGGGGAGAGGGAAGATCAGTAAATGTTTCTGACTGAAGACTTCTTTGGAAGCAGGAAAGAGAGAAAGCTTGTTTTAATGTGCAGAGAATGTGGTGGATAAAGCAAGGGGAATATCTACATTCCAGGGTTGGGATGAAGATGAGTTGTGGCCAATGAGATAATGGAAGTTAGATGTGATATTACAAAGGGAAGGTGCAGGGCTCTCAAACTTGACCATCAGGTCGGTCTCTTCTGATAGATTTATGGCTAAAGGCTGAACTTGTCCACATATCGAACAACTTCCCTTCCATTAGCTTTCTCCAGAGCAAAAGTGTGGCTTCAAGCACTGCACGAGTTTGAACTACACTCGTCTTTTTGTGGGATTTGTGGTATAGTCCGTTGTATCTGTCCTACAGGAGCCCAACACCAATCTCAAACTTTTTTTGAGAATTGGGGATGCTTTTTTTAAGACACCGCTTCTTGTAGATGTCATATTTCATCTGTCCTCTGGATTTCTGAATGTTCGTGTGTGCTAACATTTTGTTACCCACACGTATTTGCACCTCAGTATCTCTTCATTCATCTTTTCTGTTCCACCTCGCAAAGTAAACAGTTGAATTTTCCAACTTTGTGCTTTGCTGCCAAATCTTTCATCCCATTATCTGCCCCCGTTTACATACTCTATGCACCTTATATTTTCAGCTATCTTTGTATTATCTGAAAACTTGGCGAGCAACATGCAGTCCTTTTAACTTGGTTACTAATATGTGTAGCTGAGGTCCTGCTCATATATTGCACATTAATATTATGGAGTAATAGTCTTTTATGTGGCACTTCATCAAATGTCTTTTGAAAATCCAAATACACGCCATCTACTGATTTAACTTCTCCAACTCATTATATCCTTAGAAGACCCTAATAAAAATGTCAGGCACCACTTCCTTTTCATAAAATCAATTATTATCATTTTATGAATGTCCTGCCTCTGCATTGTCCTCTAGGACAAACAATAGGCTAACTAGCCGATCGTTTCCCGCTTTTACAAATCGGGTATTACTTCCTCAAGGACAAACAATAGGCTAACTAGCCGATCGTTTCCCGCTTTTACAAATCGGGTATTACTTCCTCAAGGACAGACAATAGGCTAACTAGCCGATCATTTCCCACTTTTTAAAATCGGGTATTACTTCCTCAAGAACAGACAATAGGCTAACTAGCCGATCGTTTCCCGCTTTTTCAAATTGGATATTCCTTCCTCAAGGACAGACAATAGGCTAACTAGCCGATCGTTTCCCGCTTTTTCAAATTGGATATTACTTCCTCAAGGACAGACAATAGGCTAACTAGCTGATCATTTCCCGCTTTTTCAAATCGGCATATTACTTCCTCAAGGACAGACAATAGGCTAACTAGCCGATTGTTTCCCGCTTTTTCAAATTGGGTATTACTTCCTTAAGGACAGACAATAGGCTAACTAGCCGATCGTTTCCCGCTTTTTCAAATTGGATATTACTTCCTCAAGGACAGACAATAGGCTAACTAGCTGATCATTTCCCGCTTTTTCAAATCGGCATATTACTTCCTCAAGGACAGACAATAGGCTAACTAGCCGATTGTTTCCCGCTTTTTCAAATTGGGTATTACTTCCTTAAGGACAGACAATAGGCTAACTAACCGATCGTTTCCCGCTTTTTCAAATTGGATATTCCTTCCTCAAGGACAGACAATAGGCTAACTAGCGATCGTTTCCCGCTTTTTCAAATTGGGTATTACTTCCTCAAGGACAGACAATAGGCTAACTAGCCGATCGTTTCCCGCTTTTTCAAATTGGATATTCCTTCCTCAAGGACAGACAATAGGCTAACTAGCCGATCGTTTCCCGCTTTTTCAAATTGGGTATTACTTCCTCAAGGACAGACAATAGGCTAACTAGCCGATCGTTTCCCGCTTTTTCAAATTGGATATTACTTCCTCAAGGACAGACAATAGGCTAACTAGCCGATCATTTCCCGCTTTTTCAAATTGGGTATTACTTCCTCAAGGACAGACAATAGGCTAACTAGCCGATCGTTTCCCGCTTTTTAAAATCGGCATATTACTTCTGTGTTATCTCAATCCATTAGGACTTTTACAAAATCTAGTCAATTTTGGAATGTGGAAAACAAAGCTCCCAGCATTTATTTTCTGACCCAAGGATGCAGGCCATCAGATCCATTAATGATCTTAATCCTATTTTAACCTATTCCCCCCCCCCCACAGTAATTTTGAATGCCTTAACTTCCTCCTTCCACTTTCCCCTCATATTTTCCATTATTATGAAGATGGATGTAAAGTATTTGTTCAAAGTTTCTCATCTTATCCTTTAAGGGACCAAAATTAAGCTGCTCTCTTCCCACTTACACACTTGGAAAAGGTGTGTTTTTTTTTAACAAAAATTTACTGGTTACTTGCAGTAATAATTTGTTTTCCTTTAAATATTTTAGCCATGTTTTTTTTGGTTTTTTTTCAAGTACTTGCCTATTGATTTGTGTTTGAATGAAAAAAAACTGCAGATGCTAGAATTTGGAAATAAATGCATAAAATACTGGAAATGTTAAACAGTACAAGCAGCTTCTATGGAGACTGGAAAAACAATGAATGTATCTGGCCGATAGCACTTGAAAGTTGTATTCTTTGGAATTGTCTTTTTTTAAGTTTAAAAAAACAAGTTTGAGAACGGAGTTTCTCATTAGCAGACGGAGCGTAAAATTCTATGATTACGGTTCCCTACAGTAGCTTTGTGAGATTATTAATTGATACCAACTCATTACGGATAGCTGTAGCCAGCATGGTTCCATAATGTACTACTGTACAAAATGTTCTGAAAATACCCCACTGACTTGTCCTCATTGCTATCTTGGCCAATCTGATTTGTTCCATCTATGTGAAGATAATTGTCCATTGTTATTACATAATCTTTCTTAAACCCTCCATTTCTTGATCTACACTTTGTCCTGTAGTACAATTACTGTAAGGGGCCCGGTAGACGACTCCCACAGTGATGGATCTCTTTTTGCTAATTCTGATCTTCTTTCAGATTGAGTCCACATCTTGATCTTCTGCCAAGGTTTCTTTCCCTCACTTCTGTCCTAATGCTTGTTAACAAAGCGACCCTGATTATTTTTTTTCTGTCTAACATTACAAATTCCAGTCCTCCAGAATACTTGCCTCTCATTCACCTTGAAACCAAAACTCTGTCCTTTTATGTCTATTATGTCCCTTGGAGGGTGATTTAAGTGTTTCCAAGCAATGGGTCACTGAAATGTGTGGTCATTATTCTAATGCAGGAAATTTGACAGCCAATTTTCTCATTAAAGTGGGCTGCATTGTAATAAGGTCTGGATAATCAATTTTTCGAAGCAAAGAAGAAAAGAGCAAGAGTAGCCATTTGCCCTTTGAACTTGATCATGGCTGATCTTTTATCGTAACACCATATTCTTGCTCTCTCCTTGTACACCTTTGGGAACTAAAAAAAAATCTTCTTAATATAAAATATCTCCCTGTTCTAATGCAGAATCTTGACCCAAAACATCAATCTTTTTTTGCTTCAGAAGATACTGTTTGACCGGCTGAGTCCTTCCAGCCTTCTATTTTCATTCCAGAATCCAGCATGTGCATTCACTTTGGTCGTCGTTCTCCTTTGATACTTAATAGTAAGGTTATCCTGGAATTTGAGCTCCAGTTTCTTGCCTGGGACTTGAACACATTATCTTCTTATGTGGAAAAGGGAAGGCTACCAACTGAACCATTTAAAAGCCAAACTCTCCGTTAATTTAGAATATGGATGAATGGCAAGAATGGAGTCTCATTCTCTGTATCTGAATGAGTGAGGTAAGATGTAGTAATTATTTTGTGAGCTGTGGAAAATCTGATTCAAAATTCAAAGCTGGATGAATCGAGGCCTTATGGGCAGAATCCATGAATTTGAAAAAAAAAAATCACTTGCACGATCCCTTCTGGAAGGTTGGTCCCATAAAAAAATCATTGCAAGATTCATTCTGAGCTTTTGGTGAAAATCATGAATGCTCATTTCCAAATGTGATGGCAAAACACCAATGCTTAATTTCTGAAATAAAGCTAGCAACTAATAGGTCGGACAGGTCAATCTGGGGGAAAAAAAAGGCCAAGTTAAAAACTATCATCCAAACCATTCCAATTAAAGCTCACATTGGAATCCATTTTGTTTGCAGCTGGCCTGCCTTTCACCACTGACATTTTGTGTTGCAGTGAGCTGAGGTCTGTCAAAATGAGAGCTAAAGTGCCAACCACTCTAGAATCCCCTTCTTGTCTCCCTTCTTCACTATTGGTGTTAACACTGCCAGATCACCCCGGCAACAGTATGGGGGGACAGTTTCCACAAAGACGTGGAACCTGGAAGTACACAGCAGGCCAGGCCGTCTCTGTGGAGCGTGAAACAGAATTAGCCTTTCATTACAGGATGCTCTGTTAGGAAGCAAACATGTTTTCACTTGGATAAAAGGAGGAGGGACAACAGGTCACAGAGAATGAGACTATGATATAAACAGTGGAGTTATTAGCTGAGAGACACTGATGGATTCTTGTCAAGTGCTGGCTGGTGATTGGATGTAAATGGGAGATGAAGGAGGACCTATAGAACTGAGGGTGGCACAATTAGCCTAGCGATTAGTGCAGCAGTGCGACAGCACCAGTGACCCAAGTTCGAATTGTGGCTGCCTGTCAGGAGTTTGCACATTGACTCCACAGGAGTTTCCTCCAAAATATGGACAGGGTTTGTAGGTTAATTGGTGCATTTGGGCAGGTGTGGGCTCAGGGGCTGCAAGGGCCAGTTACCGTGCCATATCTTAAAAATAAATGGCAGATGGGAATTGCCAATAAATATTGATCTTGTTAATGACACCCATGTCTCCACAATAAATAAGAATGAGAAGCTTGAATTGTATTAAACTTATCCAAATTATTTTGGAGAGAAAAAGCAGCAAAATGAGTAAAGCAAGTTTAAATCCAGTTGACGGGTAGATCCAGATTTTTTAAATCATCATTTTTATTTCTCGCCGTTGATGCTGTTCTTTATCTTACACTATTGTTGAATAACTGTATTTATATCTATCAATGAGAGCTTGGTATTTCTGCAAAAGAAGCTGGAGAAGTGCAGGAGCTTTGTATACAAGAACATTTCTTATCCAATCCAAATAACAATGAGGGAGGGAACTTTGAGGGGAGAAAAAAATTGGGGGCACTTGAGTCATTGAAGTCAGGAGCAAGCATATTTTGTTGGAAAAGAATGTTCCTGGCACGACCAATATAATTTTTCAAAGGTTGTGCTGGTGGATGTGACACAGAAAGAAAGCAACCTGACATTGCAGTGAAGAACTAGAAAGAGTTCAGACTTGTTTGTGTTTGCTGTGTCATTTTCTGTGTGGTTGACATTATAATAGCAATTTTCATTTTGCTCTTGCTTTTGTTTTCCATTTAAAAAAAAAGACAAATTATATGCAGGAATCTGAGGAAGTTGAGCTGAACCAAGTAATGTTGCCTATTTACTTAGAGGATATACGTGACCCCCCAAAAAAGGTAAAGGTTCCATTATTGTCATGCATTCAGAATGTAGGATACATGAAATTATTTAACTTTGTAAGGATGATATATATATTGTCATTGGAAACAAAGATGGCGTTTTAAAAACATATAACTTTTTTGACATAAAATTGAATTATTACAGAATCCTTAATAACATACAAAGAAAAAAGTAGTTTCTGAGATCCATTTTGTGTTTTAAATAGCTTTATATCTGCATCATTGAAGCCATGGCTCAGATCACCATGGTTCCCCACCCACTAACTTTTCTCTGCTTCTTGTATTACGGGCTATTTGAAGTTGTTCCACTCATGGGACAGCTTCACCCTGACAACATTCAAACTCAATTAAATGTTTGAACTCTGATGTAGGGAGACGTTTGCAAGCTATTCAAAAAGATTCATATAATTAAATCTTAACAAAATAAATTGCGAGAACCGAATTAAAATGAGTAAGCCATTTGACTTCACTCATCTAGCATGGACTTGGAAAGCCCACTTAATGAAACCTCATTGGATCAGGGCTCTGTGGCTGCTCTCAGAGACTACCACCTGACTCCAGTCCATCTCCAGCTCCTCTGTTGTAATGCACCGGAGCAGGACTTGGACATGAGTTGAACAGCAAGCAGGGGTAGCTGTGAAACAATGGCGGAAGGAGAGAGATTTCACATGGCTGCATTCCCAATAAATATTTAAGACAATTATAATCCTACCAGAGCTTCTCTAACTAATTGAAATCTCTCATGTACTTTTTCCTTCCCTCAAGGTTTTTTACAAGAAAAAACAATGTAATGTTTTTTCAATGTTTAATGAGCCTTGATCACAAACTTTTTAATTGAACCTTTGACTTAATGCTATTTAATTCAGATTTTCTGTGCTTTGTGAAAGAAAGGTCAAGGGGTAAATTTGATCTTAGTGTATAAGAGTAAAGAGGTGTTGATGAGGCTCTATGGGGCACTGGTGAGACCTCATTTGGAGCACTGTGTGCAGTTTTGGACCCCCTAGAAAGGATATGATGTTGTTGGAGAGGGTGCAGAGATTTACTGGGATGATTCCCGGAATGCAAGGGCTAACGTACAGGGAGCGTTTGGCAGCTCTTGGGTTGTATTCATTGGAGTATAGAAGAATGAGAGGAGATCTCATAGAGGCATTTCGTATTTTGAAAGGTTTAGATAGGGTGTATGCGGGTAAGATGTTTCTCTTGGTGGGTGAAAATTAGAAGTTACCCATATAAAACAGAGGTTAGGAAGAACTTCTTTAGCCAAAGGGTCGTGGATCTGTGGAACTCACTGCCGCCTACAGCAGTGGAAGCCAGATCACTAGGAGTATTTAAACAAGGAATAGACAAATATTTCTTTAGTGAGGGTATCAAGGGATATGGGGAAAAGGCCGGAAATTGGAACTAGTGTAGAGTAGTTTAGTGTAGATTTACGGAACAGACTCGATGGGCCTAGTGGTCTGCTTCTGTTACTTGGTCTTATGATCTGTTTTAAGCTGGTCATTCTTTTTTAATTTTTTTTAATTTTTTCACACTATGAACCATACTGACCAAAATATACACAAAATTTCCCTCTTGAATATACACAGTGTCATTTTCTCCCCTTTTTCCCCCTTCCCTTCCCTCCCTCCTTCACACCTCCTTCCCACTCACTCAGCATTCAACATATATGATACATTAAACCCATTAAACAATGTCATCACACAATGAAAATAAACAAGAAATTTGCATCTTCTACTTTTACATACTGGGTCCGTTCATTTCGTCTTCTTCTCCTTCTGTCATTTTAGGCGGTGGAGGTCCGCGGTAGGACTTCTCTGTTGTGTTCCATGTACGGTTCCCAAATTTGTTCGAATACTATGATGTTATTTCTTAAATTATATGATATTTTTTCCAATGGAATACATTTATTCATTTCTATGTACCATTACTGTATTCTCAGGCTATCTTCTAATTTCCAGGTTGACATAATACATTTTTTTGCTACAGCTAAGGCTATCATTATAAATCTTTTTTGTGCTCCATCCAAATCGAGTCCAAGTTCTTTACATCTTATATTACTTAGAAGAAAGATCTCTGGATTTTTTGGTATGTTGCTTTTGTGATTTTATTTAATACCTGGCTTAGATCTTCCCAAAACTTTTCCACTTTCTCACATGCCCAAATTGCATGTACTGTTGTTCCCGTTTCCTTCTTACAGCTAAAACATCTGTCTAATACTGTTGGGTCCCATTTATTTTACTTTTGGGGCGTGGTGTATAGCCTGTGTAACCAATTATATTGTATCATGTGTAACCTCGTGTTTATTGTATTTATCATAGTTTCGGAGCATAGCTTTTCCCATGTTTCATTCTTTATCTTTATGTTTAGATCTTGTTCCCATTTTTGTTTGGGTTTATAGCTTGTTTCCTCATTCTCTTTCTCTTGCAGTTTGATTCAAAATTGCTTCTTTCTGGTAACCTCTGCCTGCTTACCAATTTGTCCTTCAAGTAGGTTTTTCAGAAGTATCAAGGTACAAGATCAACGCAAATAAAAGTGAAGCAATGCCAATGAATAAATCACCATTTAGATGGCAAACACAAGCAATTCAGTACCTGGGTATACAACTAGATAATAATCTAGGCCATCTGTATAAACTAAATTAATGTAGAAATTATAAGACGACTTAGAACATTGGAAAAACTTTCCATTCACACTGATAGGAAGGGTAAATTGTATTAAAATGAATATCTTCCCAAGGATACAATACCTATTTCAATCATTACCAATTCACCTAACAGAGAAATTCTTCAAGGAGCTAAAGAAAATAATAAGGAAATTCTTATGGAAAGGGAGGGAAACCGAGGATAGCACTAAATAAATTAACAGAATGGTACAAACAAGGGGGCTTACAGCTACCAAACTTTAAGAATTATTATAGAGCAGCACAATTAAGATACCTATCAGATTTTTATCAAACAAGGGAAAAACCAGATTGCACCTGATTAGAGCTAGATAAAATAGGGGAGAAGGTACATATAAGTGAGATGAAAAGCTGGTGCAACATAGGAATTCACCAGTACTGCACCATCTGCTCAACATTTGGAAGAAGATTCACGTAGAGAGGAATAAAACAAATTATCAACCACCAAAACTAATATTGACGCAAAATCAACTAATCCCTTTCACAATAGATAACCTTTCCTTTAGAGAATGGGAGAGAAAAGGGATCAAAAGAATAGAAAATTGTTTTTCGGGATGTAAATTATTATCTTTTGAACAAATGAAGGACAAGTATGGTATAACTCATGGTACAACGTTTGCATACCTACTGCTGGTCATTCTTGAACCAAAAACGTCCCTTTATGACACGGATGAGGAGGAATTTTATTTCCCCACAGGGTGGTTGATTTGTGGAATTCGTTGCCGCAGATGATTGTGGAGGCCAAGTCATTGGCCTCCTTTAAGGTAGAGATAGAGGCATTCAAGATGAGGAATAGAGTGAAGAGTGATGGGGAGAAGGCCGGAAAATAGGGTTGGAAAGGATAGTCCCAGTAATGGGCCACGATGGAATGGTGGGGAAAACTCAGTGCGCTGAATGGCCTAATTCAGCTTCCATGTCTTGTGTCCATAATTCAGCCAACAATATGTGGTGGGCCCAGCACAGGTTTTGCACCGGCATCTTTATCATAATTCTTTTGGCGTCTTGACAAGAGGTCCTGACCTAAGACATGGGCTGACCATTTCTCCCTATGGATGCCGCCTCACTCGCTGAGACCCTCCACCTCTCATAGATTAGTTCTTGCACACCTCAATGCAGAACTAAAGGAACCAGGGCCATTGTTATATCGTGGACCTTGGGATAGGGGTATTGGATGTGAGTATCATACAGTAGCTGCTCTGAGGTTGCGCAGGGATTAGGATCTAAGGGTTGAGTGATTGATGTAGGAAGTGGCCAAGATCGAATGGTGTGCATGTGTTGCTGTGAATGGGACAGGATCACATGGTATAGAATCCAAAGAAAAGCTGTTGCAGGTCATCAAGGGATATGTGGATAATGTGACCACCTGTTGGCCTACTCACTGTTCACAGGGTACGTACGCCCACATAAAAGAATTTTTGGCTGGTGAACTCTAAAAGTGTCCTGAATGCCACTGAAACTTTGGTGCAGGACTAGGTGCACTCAAGCATTGGCGCAGCATGTACGTGGCAGGCCTAAAGCGATTCTCAAAGGTGCCGGGGAAATTCAGCAGGTCACACAGGAATGAAGACAATCAACGTCTCGGGTCTGAGCCCTCGGTCAGGAATTTGGAAAATCAGGTATTTGTCTGAATTAAAGTGTGGGGGGAGGGACACAGGCTAACGGGTAAGAGGTAATAGGTGGGAGGGTAAAAGAGAAGTAAGCTGAGAAGTGATGGAGGAGAGGGCAGAGGGTTAAGAAGTCTCACAGACTCAGTCAATTTGATGGACTTCATGCATGTCTTTAATAACAAGATATCTCACTGTGCGCAATGATAGTGTGACCTGACCGATGAAACATTTTAATCAATCATTAATCTTCCTTGGGTTTCTTCATGTTCTCATTAATCCCATTAATCCGTATGAATCCTCATACAACAGTTTATGCGCCAGTTCTTTTGTTTGTGTCTGCTGAACCATCATGAGAGGAGGAGCATTTCACCCTTGATATTCCTTCAGCAATGTCTCGCCTGAGGTCTTTCCTTCTCCATCCCTACTGTTGCTTACCGCTTGGCTGTGTGGCGACAATCCATCTCTCATGATCTCTTGCTTCAAAATATTTAATGTCGAGCTAGGACTGAAATGTTGTTATTATGTTGATGGAATTGAACTTTTTGTGTCTGAATCGAAGCAAATTAACTCCTACAACATTGAGCTAATGGAATTAAGTGACCCTGAATATGCAGTCAAAAGCAGTACAGCAGCCCCTTACCACTGACCGAAAGGCGGCAAGAGCTTCCTTTCTTAATACTGCCTGTTGCATTCGGTCAGCAGTGCAAATGGATTCCGAGTATCCGCTGTCATAATACCATTCAAACTGGAGCAACCAATCAGATTTAAAAAAAAACCACACATCATAAAAGGGAAGGATCATTCTAAAACCAATCCTTAAATATTATATTTCTAATTAAGATCATCATTAACTTTGAAATATTCATGTTTGCTAGAGAAAATAGAAACATTTAAAATCAGATACTAAAAAAAATGCGAGTGAGTTTGCTGAATTGTAACAAATGGATTATTTTCAAGTTTATTGTCAACTGATTGTGACATTCAGCCTGATGAAATAGAGTATCCCCGCATTATAGTGCGCGCGCGCACACACGCACGCACGTTCAATACATACAGTAACATCTTAATGTTGCTCTGACCATTTAAGTGCCTTAAGCTCACTTTCTCTATCCCCCCCACCCCCGCCTCTTGATTCGGTGAAAGATGTTATCAAGCAGTGCAGCTAATTCATGGAGTCCACCTTCAGAATTTCCATGTTGTGCAGGCATGGAAATCCGAAAGTGCAGTAGGTTACATGGTCATAATGACTCGAAAATCTGCTCCTTTCATTACTACTGCAAACTAGCAGATAATTAAAAGAAAGCAGATAATTAGGTATAAATAATGTGGGATTTCAGGCTAGAGCACAGTGGAGTCATTTGTCACTGGAACAGATCGTTTGCCTTCTCAAATCCGCAATGACTGTCCAGCACTCATTCACACTAATCTTACACTAAACTAATTTTTATTTTTCTTACTTGGACCTGTATCTGTGACCTGCAGGTCTAAGGACAAGATGCAGCAGGGTGGGATCAACTGGGTAGCTCCTTGCCGACAGCATCGATGTGATAGTCTCACTGGTCTCCTGTTCCTGTTCCATATTCCATTTTTCATATATTCTCAAAGGCCTTTAATATTAGTACCTGTTATTATATTGATAAACTAATTTGATTGGATTTATATTAAAAAAGATCATTTATGTAACCTTGCCCTTGTTTGTTGTCTAGCATGTTAGAATGTATCGAGTGATGACACGACTCCTCAATAACGAACTCAATCAAGGACTTATTAAGGACTCTAATTTTTGCACTTATTGCTTATTTTTCTATCTGTTTATTGCACAGTCAGTTTTACATTTCTTGATTTGTTTACATGTGTTCGATGTCAGGTTTTTTTGCACTGCCAATATGCAGTAATCCTGCCACATCCATAGGAAAAAGAATCTCAGGGTTGTACGCAATGTCATGTATGTACTCTGACAATAAATCTGAAATCTGATAGCAGCAGGTGTTGGCTATCCAGCTCTTTGAGTTGCTGCCCCCTACATCAAGATCAGAACTAAGGACTATCAGTGTTATTTTTCAGTGCTGTCACCAAATTCCTGACTGCCTCATTGACCAGAAATCTATCAAACTCTATTTTGAATGAACATATTGAGCAAGTCTCCAGAGTCCCCTATTTTTGAGAAAGCAATTTTTCCTTACCTCAGTCCTAGATGGTCAGCTCTTGCTCTGAAACTGGGATCTCTGGTCTTGTACTGCTCTGCCAGGCAAAACGTCTTCCCGGCATCCAGCCCCAGAAGGCCAGAAACAATTTTGTCAGTTTTGATTAAAATTGCTCATTCTTCTAAACTCCAGAGATTAGAGTTCCAGTTTACTCAAATCTCTCCTCATTTGGCAATGCCTGCAACCCTGCACAAATCCTCCCTGGAACAAATCTAGTGAGATCACCGAACTTCTTCAATGGCAAATACATCCTTTCTCGGGGAGGAGAAAACTCTTTGTGATTTTCCTGGTGAAGTTTCATCAAGACCTTTTCCAATTGCAGCGAGACTTCCTGACAACTGCATTCAAACCCCCTTGTAAAAAAAAAAGACTACCAGACAATTTTTATTTTCCTGTTTGGCTTACTGAGTTCCTTTATACTCACATGCAGTCCTATTCCCGCATTAATTTCCCTTGTAACCAATTCTCCTTACCTTTTAACTTCCCCTGATTTTACCACCTATTTATAGAAGGGGCATTGACCAAATCTCACCTCTACCTGTGTTACACAGCTTCCTCATTTCCACTTGTATCTTTCCCTTTTCAAACAAGCTCGCTATAAAAATCAAGGAGTTTCCCCTCAATTCTCTCCAGTCCTGAGCAACTCATGACTTCAATTTGTTGACCCTTCTATTCACATTGCATGTTGTTCAAAACTTTTATACCCAAACTGAGATGGTGAAAGCGCATCTTTAACTTTTGGAAAGAATTCTAAACTAATGAAGGCCTTTAGTGGTTGTTTGCAGACACAAGAGATTGCAGAGCGGAAAAAAAAATCCTTCTGGTTGAAGTCAGTATGTCGAGCTGTATCTGTGGAGGAAGAAGCATGTTGGGTTTTTGACCCTGAATCAGAATGCCTTTGCAGATTCTTGATCTGAAACATTAATTATCTCTCTGTCTCCAATTTCAACCAAAAGACTGAGGAACAAAAGTAGATTAACCCTCTGAGTCTGTCCCACCATTCAATCATGAGCTGATCCACTTTCCTCCTCAGCCCCACTGTCTAGCCTTCTCCCCATAACCTTTGATGCCCTTGTGAATCAATCTCTATCTTAAATATACCCACTGTCTTGGAGTCAACAACTGCCTCTGGCAACAAATTCCACAGATTTACCACACAACCAAGGCAAATAGCGCCTTTGGAAGACTACACAAAAGAGTCTGGAAAAACAACCAACTGAAAAATCTCACAAAGATTAGCGTATACAGAGCCGTTGTAATACCCACACTCCTGTTCAGCTCCAAATCATGGGTCCTCTACCGGCATCACCTACGGCTCCTAGAACGCTTCCACCAGCGTTGTCTCCGCTCCATCCTCAACATTCATTGGAGCGACTTCATCACCAACATCAAAGTACTCGAGATGGCAGAGGCCGACAGCATCGAATCCACGCTGTTGAAGATCCAACTGCGCTGGGTAGGTCACGTCTCCAGAATGGAGGACCATCACCTTCCCAAGATCGTGTTCTATGGCGAGCTCTCCACTGGCCACCGAGACAGAGGTGCACCAAAGAAGAGGTACAAGGACTGCCTAAAGAAATCTCTTGGTGCCTGCCACATTGACCACCGCCAGTGGGCTGATATCGCCTTAAACCGTGCATCTCGGTGCCTCACAGTTCGGCGGGCAGCAACCTCCTTTGAAGAAGACTGCAGAGCCCACCTCACTGACAAAAGACAAAGGAGGAAAAACCCAACACCCAACCCCAACCAACCAATTTTCCCTTGCAACCGCTGCAACCGTGTCTGCCTGTCCCGCATCGGACTTGTCAGCCACCAATGAGCCTGCAGCTGACGTGGACATTACCCCTCCATAAATCTTCATCCGCGAAGCCAAGCCAAAGAAGAACCACAACCCAGTTAAAGAAATTCTTCTGCATCTCTGCTATAAGGGGAAACCCTTCAATTCTAATGTTGTATCCTTTCCCACCATGGGAAACATCTTCTACATCTTCTCCGTCCATTCCTTTCAACATTCAAAATGTTTTATTGAGATTCCCCCCTCATTCTCCTAAATTCCAATGAGTACAGACTAGGAGCTGTCAAATGCTCCTCATATGATAAATCTTTTATTCCTGGAGTTATCCTTGTGAACCTCATCTGAACATCAATTAGCACATTCATTTTTAAATGAGGAGCCCAAAACTGCTCTCCATATCCCAAGTGATGTCTCAGCAGTGCATTAAAAAGCCTCAACATCACATCCCTGCTCTTGAAAGGAATGCCAGTTTTGCATTTGCTTTCTTCACGACCAACCCAGGTCGCTTTGCATGTGTATTTTTAATTTTCTCCCCTTTGAGAAAATTGCCTGCCTGTTTATTTTTCCGACCAAAGTGCATGACCATACACTTTCTGACACTGTATTTCTGTCTAAGTCCTTCTACAGCCTCCCTGTTTCCTCCACACAGTCTGCTCTTCCACCTACCTTCATATTATCTGCAAGCTTGGCCACAAAACCATTCATTCCATAATCTAAATCACTAATACACAACATAAAAAGAAGCAGCCTCTTGTGGAACACCACTAGCCACTGGCAGCCAACCAGAATTTGGCAGGGCATTGATCACCAGTTGACTTTTCCAGTTCCTTTTTGATTACTGCTGTTTCATGGAATGACACACTGATAATTCACATCAGTGCTGTCAAAAGTGACTAAAGGCATCTCCCTTTTCCACAGGTTGAGAGACCCTGTGTTGCCAACATTTTCTTTCACATTACATAAAAATATCTCACTGGCAGCCTAAATCATCAATGAAGAGAGTGAACTTTGATTTTGTAAAACTGTCTTTGTTCCATCATATCTCACATCTCTAACTAAAGGATGAACTTTAGCTGGTCTGGAAGTGAGAGAACTGTCCTTGTCTTCCAACGTGCAACCCAGGAGATGCAGTCAAGCTTTAAAGGTAGATTCTTTTCCCAATAACGATTTTGTACTTTTTTTGCTTTAGCTATTTTCTCCTGTTTCATTTCCTTGTATACAATTTTCAAGTCAAAACCAATAATTGTGATTAACAGAAGAACTGAAAATCAATAAAACCTGCAGATTCTGAAAATCTAAAATACTGTAAAAATTTAACAAGTCAGGCAGCCGGGAAAGAGAAACATAGTTAATGTTTTTTTAAAAAAAAAGAAAGAAGGGGACAAGATAATACTTTGGGGGGTGGGAACTGTTAAAAAGCAAAAGCAGGTAAAATATTGGAAGACCTTGGACATAATATCTTGGAATAATTTATGGGCAGCAGGCAAGAGGAAATGCAAAGTGAGTCAAAGCGTTAATGGCACTAACCTGAGGAGAAAATTGTAGTCTTCTTGCATGAGGAGATGAATTTGATATCTTTAGTAATTCAAAAAATAAATATTCCATTGAGAAAGCTACAGGAGGGACAAAAAGATTTATCATGATTGAATTTCTCAGTGTTTATATGCAAATAAGTGGAGATCATGAAAGAATAAGACATTATTTTGAAATTGATAATATAAATTGATAATTGCTTTTCTCTTGATGCCCAATTAAGATTTGAATTGTTGAAATGTGGAGAACTGAATGTCCATTTTCACATTCCTATTGCATAAGAAATATGTTGCCATTGAGTTTGTACAATTAACATGATGGCACAGATGTGTGATATCTCTCTAAGGAATAAATAGCTTTTGTACCTTGAGTGTGCCAATCTGGAAAACATGGGTCTGTGGCAATTGCAGGAGCTGAAGGAAACCACTGCTACCACACCGATGGTCGTTAACAATTGTTTTTAATTCAAATTCAGCGTGTCCCTTTAAGGGCAGCAGGAGCTCAGTCACCTGGTGCATTGTGATGTCATCATTGCTGCCCAGGGTGCGCGCTGGAAGTGATGCTGTAGTCAGTGAGAAACCTCCGCCGACGCCATTTCCCCATGGCTGCCCCGCCACGTGGCGATACAAGCGGGGCCGGTTCGCCATGGGGACGTGCGCCACCACAGGTCACACTGTTTTTAACTTAAGCTGCACAGAGTTCAAAGTATTCAGTACATCATATTTCATTCAAGTTTTCCAATTTTTTCCATCATCGGGAAATATATTTGCTGGTACATTTTCTTTTCCAGCCATGTATAATAATTTTATTTTGGTTCTAAACTTTATAAGAATGATTTTTGCTCAATTAAAAAAAAGCACGCCCATCACGAATGAGAATAGCTTTAAAATTGAGGACATTGTATCATACATGAATTTAGGTTTGCATGATGGAAACAGCAGAGTTGGAGGAACTAGAAATAGCCTTGGTTTTCCTGGTCAATCAGCAAGTTTGTTAATGACCCGCTGCAGCACTTGCGGGATTTATTTGTTCTTTTTTTCCCTAATCAACTTGGTGAGCCCTTTCCTTGAACCAGTGTAGTCAATGTTGTGGAAATAGTCCTCGATTAGTTCAAGTTCAAATTCATTTATCATCCAATTGTACAAGTACAATCTGACAAAACAGCTTTTTAGGTGTTGCGAGATTTTAGCCCAGTGAAAGTGAGAGGCAAGTGATGCATGTCGAAGTTGATATGCAAATTAACAGGGGTCTCTACCATCATCTCCATAGAGATGCCTCTAGTGGTGGGAGCCCCTCGTTCAAGAATGCAACACATCCTACATTCCATCTAAGAAAGGGACAAATAAATATTTAAAATGATGGATTGTTCATGAGATTATCTTCCTATTTAGAGAGCTGTCCTGTCCCCTTATCACTTCAGTTTTTTAAAAAATCTTCTACCCTCTCACCTATATCCTTTTAGCCTATGCTCTTCCTGCTGCTCCTTCCCCCATCCCCCTCCCCCATCTTTTTATTCAGATACCTGTCTGATTTTTTTTCTCAAACCTGGACAAACAGCTCAGGCCCAAAACATTGGTAATTCTTTACTTCCTATAGATGTTGCTTGACCTGCTAAGTTTCTCCAGCACTTTTGGGCATTGCTCTACATTCCCAGCACCCGCAGTATCTCCTGTGGAACTGCCCATGAAGAAGTGTGTTTGAGAGTGCTATTTTTTCTTCCAGTGCTTTAAATAATCCAGGTAAGATGCTGCTCTATCACAGCATCTGACATGGTGAAGTGCCAGTTGATGAAGGAGACAAAGATGATGTGGTCAAACAATAATTCATGGCGTTTATTAGCAGAAACTCATGGTACAATAATGAAAGTCAATAGGTGCATATACAGTTATATCCAAGGGGAGTGTCCTTAACAGTAGAGATAATGCACAGCAAATGTTAGTACAGCAAGGCTTGCCAGAGGGGAGACAGGCGGCTTGGCAGACATTCACCACAGTCTACCCCCGGCAGAAGAAGGGTTAAAATCAAAAGGACAGCTGCTAGGAAAGACTGAAGCAAGCGATACATGGATACCATGTTTGGCCTTGAGAATAACAGCCAAAATATGCCAGTATCTAGCAAGCAATCAAAATATAATGAGATGTTTTATGAATATGTCAGCCTATCGGATTGTTTATGAATTTTGGTGCTTCGTCTCAAAACAGGTGGCTCCTTTGCAACCTTGGGAACTGGTACAGGTCCTGGGTCTGTCATGTGGGAAGTACTGGCTTCTGGACCCGCTCCAGAATCGCCAGCATGAGGCAGTGGAGCCTCAGCATGGCCAACTGAAAGCTTACGAGGGGTCACAAGCTGGGTGGGGCGGGGGGGGGGTGAGTCCAACCTCTCAGGCTTCTTCTGAGTAGGGGTGCGAGAAAGGGGCAAACCAGGTGAGGCCAGATCTTTTAAGGGTACAATGTCAATACTCCCGTCTGGGAATTTAACATGAGCATAGTTGGGGTTAGTATGCAGTAGCTGAACTGGTTGGACTAAGGGGTCTGTTTTATGCGCACGAGCGTGGCTCTTCAGCAGCTTAGGTTCCAGGCTCAGATAAACAGGCTGGCCAGTCCATCATGGTTCCTGATTTCCTAGGAAAGGCAAACATGTTTGATTTGTTGCAGTACACAATAAAGACCGAATAGAATGTAGTGCCTCAGGCAGCACCTCCTGCCACCGGGTAACAGGGTAACCATGAGTTTTTAAAGCAAGATTAACAGTCTTCCAGACTAGCATTAGCCCTTTCAACCTGCCCATTGCCCTGCGGGTTGTAGGTCGTGGTACGGCTGGTGGCAATCCCCTTTCGTAGCAGGGCTCTCGGCAGTTCAGTGCTCATGAATGCTGAGCCTCTATCGGTATGAATGTAATTGGGAAAACCAAAAATGCTGAAAATTCTGTCAAGTGACTTAATGACAGACGCTGACGAGACGTCAGGGCAGGGTATCGCAAAGGGAAACTTGGAATAGTCATCAATTACAGTAAGGAAATATACATTTTTGTTGTTGGAAGGTAACAGCCCTTTAAAATCTGAGCTAATCCTCTCAAAAGGTTGGGTTGCCTTGATGAGAGTGGCCTCTGGAGCTTTGAAGTATTGCGGTTTGCATTCTGCGCAAACAGAACAGTTTTTAGTCAGTTTCCTGACTTCTTCCAGAGAGTAAGGAAGGTTGTTAGCCCTTATGTAGTGGAAGAATCTCATGACTCCTGGGTTGCACAGTCTGCTATGGATCTCTTTTAGCCCACCAAAATTTAACACTACTCTGTTCATCTGAGATTGAATATCTAATCCCAGTACCACAGGGACGCAGAGCTCTGGCATAATAAAGAGCCACACATCAGCCAGGCAATGTCCCTGCAAATTTAAAGTAACTTTACACTTGTCCGTACAGTTTTTGTAAGTTCACTACAAGCCATCGATATCTTTCGGTTCTCTGGATATCTCCACAAATTTAAGGCTCTGGCAACTCTCTCGTGGATGAAGCTGTCAGCACTCCCCGAGTCTATTAGACAATCAAGAGTCTCACCATTCACCTCCCCCTTCATAGTCGACCGTTCCAGTCCGTAACATCCCCCAAGCTTTAGAGTCAATTGAGCTATCACAGGGGATCTCACCTGCCGTCACCTGAAGTCGATTCTGCCTGCTTGTCTGAAGATTCTCCCTTTTCACAATTGTCTTCCATTCCTGCAGCTCCAGGACGCATTTTCTTGGTGCTTCTCTTCTTCTTCTTCTTTTTATCAGTGGGAGTACTTTTCGCCTTACACGCTTTAGCAGAGTGGCCGAGTTTCCCACAATGGCTGCAGGTAGCAAATCGAGCCAGGCACTTCTGACTGGGTGCCAGCTCTTATCACAGAAGTAGCATTTTTCAGGAGTTCACCCTTTTCTTTCCTTCGGTGTTCCCGCACTCCTGGATGTTTCCTTTTTGGTTTCTAGCATTTCACTGGACCGCATGGCACTTCTCAGTGTTTTGGCTAGAGTGACTGCCATGTCGTAGGTTAAGGGCTCCATCTCCAGCAGCTTCTGTCTGATGTAACGGGAGTCAATCCCATTGACTAAAGCATCCAGCTTCAAGGCATTGCAGTGTTGCACATTGACTGCCCTGACATCACATTCATTTGCCAGTGAGTCGAGGACCAGTGCATAGGCAGCATCACTTTCCCTGAGTTTCTGGTGTCTAGTCACCAACTGGTGTCGAGCAAGAACCACATTCCGTGGCACTGCATAGTAGGCAGTCAGACGTTCCCGGGCTATAACCAGAGTGGCAGCTCCTTGCGTTACGGCGAAAGGGACCTCACCCAGCAGAGAGTTCAGGTGGCCCCATTGTATCGCCTCATCGACCACATTGTTTCGTGCCATGTAGTAATCGAAAAAAGCAATCCAGTGGTTGAAAATGTCTTTGGCCCTCGGGGCAGACTAGTCGATTATCAGTCGCTCTGGCTTGAGGGCTGCATCTATTTCTGCTAATAACATTGAAGTACCAGTTGTTGAAGAAGACAAAGACGATGTGGTCAAACAATAATCATGGCTTTTATTAGCAGAAACTCATGGTACAATAATGAAAGACAAATGGATACATATACAGTTATATCCAAGGGGAGTGACCTTAACAGTAGAGATAATGCACAGCCAATGTTAGTACAGCAAGGCTCGCCAGAGGGGAGACAGGCGGCTTGGCCGACATTCACCACAGGTGGCAAACTTTTCAGAAATTGAGAGTTGAAGCACTTGCCCATTGAAATCTTAATCAAGATGCAGGAATTGACTTATTCACTCAGTCTTCCCAAATAAATTTTAATCTTGCTCAGCCACATCTATTGACTAAAAAAGGACTTGATATTAGTTGTCATGGAAACTCACAAGCATGATAAACTGCGTTAGAGCCAGAGCCTACTTCTTGCATTTGCTGACGTTGCCCTAGAGAGATGAGATCTGAGCTTTGCAATATATATTTTAAATAAATTTAATCAAACCTTTTCAAACGTTTCCCTCTAGTATTGTTTTTAGGCTGAAAATAATTTGTGAGGATTGCATTTATTCACAATTTATATTTCTCAAAAGTTTTGGTACAGATTGTATTAATGATGCTTATAAAATCACATTATACTTAATCTGGGAGTTGTGATTCAACACTAATCAATTGTACTGCAAACCCAATTATATGGGCCATAAAGGTAATTAAGATTGTCATTTATCTTTAACAGAGGATGGGTATTAGTAATGAAGTCAAATGCCGGTGACCACTAACAACCAATGCAACAATAGCCAACAACCAATAATAACTTACCTTTGAGACAAGCAGGAGATTAATTAGATCAAGAGTAAAATCAAGTTAAAACTATTGTTTTCATTAACTTTAGCAATGAAACAAATTTGTGTTATTTTCTATTTTTTTCCTGATGTCTTTGTTTTTACCTTAACTAATACTTAGGTACCTGTATTTCAATATCAGCTAATGTCAACCTTCAGAAGAAAGTACCACACCTTAAGGAAGCTTTAAAGTCACTTCATGAGCATAGTTACAGTCTGGGGACTGAAGGAGTTTAAGCCTTTCTTTGCACATTTGATTTAAATCCAAAGGTGAAGAACCCTTGTTCAACTTTCTATCTTTGCAGCAATGAAACTCCTGGCAGTTTGACCAAGCTGACGGACATACTGAGATATTAATGACGGTCATGAACTTGGCAAACAGCTCAACGGGTTTTCTCTTCAATGTCTAACTGATTAGAGTTGGTCATCCGAAAGGCAGCAAAACTGAGAATGAAAAAAAAATCACATCTGCTAGATCACAGAATTTAATTGAGCATATTTTCCATAACCATTGTTGCCATGAAGATGGAACTTTGAAATTTTACTGATAACTTGTCTTGTGTCGTGATGGGCCAATCGAATGATGTCTTTTGGAAACAAAACTTCATTATCAGCTCAGCTGAGGCCCACTAATACAATCTCTAAATGGGTTGGGCAACCTCTAAAAGTTGAGGTTGTGCCTCTCAACTTTTCTCGATCTCACAGATCACATCCAGGGATACAGTGCTAATTTTTTTAGGTGCCAGAGCTCACCAAAAATGGCACCCCATGAGGTGCTAGAAGCTGCCCCCAGAGGTGCTGGAGCGGCACTCTGGAGAGCTCCAACAGCCCTGCGCCCCCGATCATATCTCAAAATGGACCTAATCAGTCATCTAGTGGTTCACACATACAATGCATGCAACACATGAACCAGGATGTGAGAAGGTGCCAAGGTTTCCTGATCAGATTGGAAGTTTGGTCCTGGAGCTTGGGCTGCTGATGGTTTGGATTGGGCTCTGTGTGGTTGCAGGGACTGGGGAAATGCTGGAGGTCAATCCACGGATACTCGGGGCTCTGAGGGAACTCTCTTTTTCTTCTTTCTCTGATTGTAAAAGGCACATCAAGCAATTTCTGCCATTGGAGAATCTATCTGCTTTACAGCAGGCCAAAACAAATTCTGTGTGATAAATTGCACTGTCTTTATTACATGACAATTGAGACTCGAGAATGCCAAATTAAGAAATTATAGTTCAGGGCTTCCAAAGCTGATTATTTTCACCGCCTGACTTATTTTTTTCTAGCCACGCAAGAACCTCTTATCAGTGTTACACCTTGTGCCCAAGTTGGTTCTTTGTTCTCTGAGTTCTTGTATTGCTTCAGTAGTGCATCTTCTGTGGCCTCTTCAGCGAAACTCGTCCGGTGGATTCCAATGGCTCCCGAAAACTTAAATACAAAGATCCAGCGTGACACCTCAGCGCAGTGAAGAGGGACCTGTCGCACCTGCCTGAAGTGCTGTCTTTCCGATAAGTTCTTTAACCAAGAATGTGTCTACTCTCTCAGGTGGCTACAAGAAAATCTCACGGCACTATTTTACAAAAAAAACCAACAGGGAAGTTAGTGGCTTGAACAACAAATCATCATTTGTTAAATGTTATTGAAACAAATTGTCTGTCCCTTATTTTACTCGCGGGAGTTTGCTTTGTGAAAATTGGTGGCTGAATTTTCTGCAGAAATAACAGTATCTAATCGACTGAAAGGTGGTTTTGAAACTGAAAGGGATGAAAAATACACCATTGACAAATGTCTGTCCTCTTTGCAGTTTGTATTTATAGAAGTACAGAGATCGGGTTGAAGCAACAAAATGAATCAAGTCTCCAATTTCATCTCCCGCTCTGCAGGAACGATTTCTTTCGTATGACGGGGCGAGATTTTGTGGCAGAGCCTGAGGTACAAAGCTAATGTGCATCGGGCTGTTTTGTGTGCGCTGTTAAGACGTTTTGCAGGACCGCACAGAGGGAGCCCCATGATGGAATTCACGGCTTCTGCCCTCAGAAGCCTACAATACTCCGCCAATGAAACAGGGATAAAAATCACCAACTGGCGAACACGAGAACAAGCAGCTACTACACCAATTAAATTTTGAAAAGTGTCGCAAAGTAACCAGACAATGCTCCTCTGAATCTTGTAAAGAAAATATCTGCTCAATATTACAAAATCCAGGTATTTTGCACTGTCATTTCAGGCCCAGCTCAAAAACGAAGCAACATTGGAATTGACAGAGCAAAAAATATGTTCCTCTTCTTGGCAGTCTCCAGCTTCAAAAAACTTTGTAAAAGGAATGAACAGGGCAGCATGTACAATGAAGTCTAACGCAAGGATTGACCGAGACCAAACTAGGTGGGCTAATGGGATAGACTGCATCAAAGGGCTTTAATGGTACTTGGTGTAATAATGCATTTAGCAGCCAGAAGCTCCATAACATCAGACTTATTTTTACTCTTCCTGTGCTAGAATATTCTTCCAGTGATGTTTTGAATGAGCCCAATGTTCTGTGGAGAATGTAACGGCAAATGAAAAACAAAATATGCCGCTGAAATAAAAATTGATAATGCTGCAAAACTTGAAATAGAAGCAGGTAACCAGAATTCTTGATGAGAAAGGGGATAGAAATCAATAGAGTTTAAGTAGCAGAGAAGATGGAGGTGGCGGAGAGTTTTTTTAAAAAAAAACATTGAAACTCGATGAAAATCATATTAAGGTTCTTTGTCTGTGTAATGTGTTGCTCATGTACAAGGTAGTTTTATAAAATCATAGAAAGGGCATAGCAGTTAGTGCAATGCTTTTGCAGCACCAGTTCGAATTTTGTGCTGTCTATAAGGGGTTTGTTTGTACATTCTCCCCGCATCTGCTTGGGTTTCCTCCAGGTGATCTGGTTTCCTCCCACCATTCAAAATATACCAGCGTGGATTACCAGTTCATGGATGTAATTGGGCGGCATGGGCTCGTGGGCCTGTTACTGTATTACATGTCTAAATAGAAATGTTGAGCACAGAAACTGGCTGCTTCAGTCCACCCTCATGTTCAACATAATATCTACTTATGCTAATCCCATTTGTCACTTCAGGCCTGTATCTGTCAAGGCCAAGTACCTGTTTAAATGCTTTTAAAATGTTGCAATTGTATCGGTCTCCGCCAACCCCACTGGCAGTTCTTTCCTGGTATTCACCATCGTCTGTGTGAAAAGTTTACCCAACAAATCTCCTTTAAATTCCTCCCCTCTCACTCTTGACCTGTGCCCTTTAGTGTGAGACATTGCTGCTTTTGGAAATAGATTCTGACAATCCTATTGTGATGCTCACAATTTTATTAGGGCCTCTTTGCTTCTGAATATAAAAAATAAAAAAGGAAAAACAATTCTCCCTCTAAACAAGATTATCTGTATATATTGTAAGTATGAATTGAATAATGGCCCCCAGGCACCAGACAGGTGGCGCCTCCAAAGTTCGTGCTTTTTGCAGACAAATTGATCGTACCACCAATATTATTATCCAAAAACAAACAGAGCAAAGGTGTTTGTTACTTTGTCTTGTCCTACACCACTTGTAACATATTTCCCACTAGTAAAACACTCATTCACCATGACCCTCTGCCTCCTTTCACTAAGCCAATTTTGGATTCAGCTTGCTAACACACCTCAGTTCCATTGTACCTCAACCTTCTTAACCTAGCATGTCAGGCCTTGTCAAAAGCCTCACTAAAGTCTATATAAGCCACATCCACTGCTGTAATTACCAATTTTCTTCATTGCTTAGAAGGCCTACCTTAGAAGACTTACCATGTCAGGCCTTGTCAAAAGCCTCACTAAAGTCTATATAAGCCACATCCACTGCTGCCATTACCCATTTTCTTCGTTACTTAGAAGCCGCCAGACCTGCTAAATTTTCAAGCACTATCTTCTTATTATCAGATCTCATTTACTTTGATGCTAAACGATTATTTTCTCTGATCAACCAGTTTCAGTTGGAGAATTAGCTTTTTTAAGAATAGCATTTACTGGAATGACGGGTTTGATTCAAAATTGAGACCAGAGAGCTGCTAAAAAACAGAAGCTTCCGTTGTTATCCCTGATTTGCTGTTTCTTTGTATTACTCAAGATGATCCTTGAAGATTGAATTTGTCGAATATCCATGCTGTAATACCTCTTATTATGAAGAGGATGCATTCAAGGAAATGAGATGCAAAATTTAATTATTGGAGGCAATTTTATAAAGGTGCATCAATATTTATTAGCAAGATGTAGCTGAAGGCTTTGCAACAAAAGAAAAGGGCGAAGGAGATTCTGAGACAGACTTTGCCAGAAAGAATTTTCCTTTGTGATATGAGGTACTCCTGTATTTTTTTTGAGATCTTGCATTCATTTTAACATTTTTGCTGTTCATAGTATTCATTGGATTGACATGTTTTCGTGTTGTGAGCTGCATGGGAGAGTACTTAACATTTCCTCCTCTCCCCATCCCCCTCCCCCATATCCCTTCCTCTACTTGTCTTTTCTCCACTCCCACCTTTGTTTGTCCAGTATCTTTTCACCTCATGGCCTCTCCCTAGCCCTCGCGCCCTTCCCCTGCCCCCTTTTTATTCTGACTACTTCCCTCTTGCCATTTTAGTCTCATCAAAAGCTGCTGCCCAAAGCATTGATTGACCATTCGTCTCCATGGATGCTGAATGACATGTTGAGCCCCTCCTTCCTCTTTTTATTCACTCACTCTTCCAGCATCTGTAGCCTTTATGTTTCTCTAGTGCACTCTGTCAGAGTCGGTGCAGACAATGAAGATTAGGATTATTTATCTGCGAGATCACTCCTCTTTTATCCTTGCTGCGGATGGAGGATATCAACCGTTAAAAGACAGCCAGAACTGCAGAGAGCATCAAAGTATAACGGACTTCATATTTAAAGATAGCTTGTCTTTGTTGATGTTGTCAGTTCTCATATTGGGCTAGATTCTGTTTTTGAAAAGATGTCTTTTCAGGAATGACAGCTCTTATTGATTGGAATACAGATCATAAACTATTCAATGACCTTACCAGTGTTTTGAAGCAGCTATCAGTTATTTATGAGAAAGGGAAAATACAATAGAACTACAGAAGCAAGAAATGTGCATGTTCCTTTCAATTTTCTGCTTGGACAAGGAATACAATATTCTGCAGAAGACAGATTGATGCTGATGTGTATAATAGTGTACCTTGGATCAGGGCCAGAACCCCTTTTGTTTTCCACAAGATGGAAATAGGTAAATATACAAATGATGTTGGTATTTTTTTTTGATAATGGTACATCATGTACTATGAGGAGAATATGAAACGTTGACGGAAACTGTGAGCAGGTTAGTTGAATGGGCGGAGAGGTGGTTGGTGAAATTCAGATGCCACACAGCTTCAGGTACCCAGATGAATTCTGACCTTGGAAGGGTGCTGTTCTTGTGGAGTTTTCTCTTACCCCCCGCCAAAGATTGTTGGCCGGATTGTAGTAAATGACTACTAATGTATTGCTAATTCAGATGGTATTTGAGAGAGGATTAAGTTGGAGGGAATAAAGTGAGGGAATAGAACTGAAGGAATACTCCGAAAGCTGGCAGAAGCTCGATGGGATAAATATCAAAGGAACGTGGGACAGCACAGATCCGTGGCAGTTAGTGCAACACTGGTACAGTGATCGCAGCCAGGGTTAGAATCCCACGTCTGTAAGGAATTTGCACGTTCCCCTGATTCCTCCCACTACTCAAAAATGTATCGGGGAGGGTAGGTCAGTTGGGTGTATTTGGGCGCGGGTTGAAAGGGTCTGTTATCATGCTGTATGTCAAAAATAAATAAATATGAGAACTAAATAGAAAGATGTGTGGAAGTACAGAAATACAGAAAAAGTCCAGAAAATGTAAAGGGGATTCTGAGTATTCACATACGGGTGAATGTAAAAGTCAATATTGTTTAAAGCAGAATTGAGAGCAGATACTAACCTCCCACACAACCAAGAATTGAATGGGGGCTGTTTGAAAATGTCTTGGGAATACATACTGTCTGATTTCCGCATTGGCCATCATTTTAAACGAGTGAGGCTCAGCAGAAAGAGATGACACATGGAGGGTATATCCAACAGATGAGGCCTATTGGCTAATAGTTGCATTTCTCCAAGCAGATTGTTCAGCAGACTTCTGTGGAATTCTCCAGCAAAGGAATGCTTCCTGGAGGTTTCAAATAAGTAATAGCTGTCAAAATTATCATCGTTGGCTTCTTCCTGGCTGTTAGTGGATTGTCTCACGGTCAGTAGTCATATGACAGCATGGTCCCCAATGCCCTCTTTATTAATTCCCACCAATGCATCATATTTCCAATTGACACGGCAGTCAGAGGATTCCTGGAATTGGTGTAATGACTAGTTTTCCCTTGTATGAGTGATTGAGCACATTTGGTCATCTGCGTCCCAGAAAATCAGCCAGCAATTTTCGTAAATCGAAACAGCTATCACTCAATGTCTGGCCAGTCTTCAATCACCAGAATAGGAGAAAATAATTGTGTCATGCTTTTGTCAAGTGGTATTCGGCCATTACCCCATTATGACGCAGGTGTCCTTTCTTGCAGTCCCACCAGGATCATATTGTCGAGCAATGTTCTCCCCAAAAACCACACATTCAAACCGAGCTGATGTGGATTATTATGATGAGAGAGGTGTGCGAATCAGTGGAAAGGTCTGCACTTTTCCTGTGAGATGCTCATGCTCCTTCAGGACCCAAAAAAATATATATAAATCTTCCTTTCTGATCCCTCATTGCCTGATTATCATCAGCTCTGACCTCCATTTGTATTTTCCTTTGGTTCTATCACTGAATCCTCCTCCAAGGATTAAACGTTTTATCTCCCCAAATCCTCTGACTAATCCATATTCTCCATTAAAGTCAATTTTGTGAATCCCATTTAAAATTGCTTTGAAGGTTTGCTGGATGAAAAGTAGTGAAGAGCAAATGAAGCCCCACCTCCTCAAAATCCAGACTATTCTCTCCTTCCCTGCCTTCGGATTCATTCATTCAGAGCAGTGCAAGTCGCTGGCAAACAGGTGACAATATTGGACAATTTGACCTGCAAGTCATCAGATTTGAAAGTAAAATACCTAGATGTGAGCAACCATGTGTTTCCAGGCTTTCGCTCCGCACTCCCTCTCTATCCAGACTAATTATATTTTCTTATGAGCCACAGATATATTCTCTGAATATATCACACTAACCATCCGAGACTCATATTCATGAAACAATATTTACCGTAAATATTCGTGTATAATGCACCCCTCCCCCCAGTTTTGAGGGGAAAAGGGGGAAAAATTTTATCCCCATGTATAATGTGACCCCCCCCCCCCTTTTTATTGGCCCAAAATCATCATGGAAGGGCCACTTTGACAGGTTGTGGAAGAAAAGTGGTGTGCGCTGAATGAAATTACAAAATCATCATAATAAACTTAATCAATTTATTGTTCAAAATATAAATGTAAATAAAAAGAAAAACATTATTTTAAAATCCTTCAAAATCAGACTCATCATCAGATGCTCCAAAAAACGCATCCCATTGTTCTCTGGATCTTCTCATCTGTGCCCCAGCCTGTGGTGTCTGTTATTTCATATTCAGATTCATGTTCATGGTCTGAACATACATGCATCGGCCCCTAAAACATCATCTTCAGTCCCATCCATTTTGTTGCTGATTCCCGTCTTTAAAAAAACTCAGAGAGACCATATACTTGGAAGTGAATCTCAGGCCTGCTTCACCCATGAAACAACGGTGGATAGGCCTAGCTTCTTGAGATATCCCCCTGCTGTTTTCTCCACTTGGACTGAGGCCATTCAGGAAATCCAATCTTTTCTAACATGGTCCTTAAATGGCTTATTAAGCATGACATCAAGGGTTTGCAGTACACTTGTCAAGCCACCAGGAACAACAGCTTAGTGTGTCTTGAATCGCTTGAGCTGCTTCTTTACTGCTTCTGTAAGGTGGGCTTGAAACTGGTCCCACACTAATATTGGCAGTTTCTTTTAAAGAGATCCAGGTCCTCTATTCCACACCTTCTCCAACCATAGTTTGACGCCCTCTTCATCCATCCACCCTTTGGGATGGTAGTGTACAAGAACGCCTGGTGGGAACTTTTCTCCTTTTGCAATGGTCTTACACTTAAAGATCACCATTGTCCGGAACTTGGACCCATCAGCTAAACGGCACAAAACTACGGTGAAATGGATCCTTTCATGACCTGTCGTCCTTACATAAACTGTCTTAATACCCACTTTGGCAATAGTTCTGTTACCAGGCATATCAAAACACAAGGGAATGTCATCCATATTGCCAGTATTACTCATATCGAAGTCATGCTCCATCCTTAACTTAATCACAAAATCGTGAAAACTAATTATCTTGTCATCTAAGTCACTGGGAAGCTTCTGTGATATCTTGGTTCTCTGACATATGGCCGGGGAGTGCCTCTTCATAAACCTCTGACACCAACCATTTGACACCTTGAATGTGCTACTCACTCCGTATTTGCTATCTTTCTGCAGTTTCCTAGCTTGAAGCTGGGTATGGAAACAGGTGACAATTTGACCATCCTTTCTCTGTCTTTCTATCCAGTCAACCAGTGCCTTCTCCAGATCTGGATACAGAGCCTGCTTTCCCCTACGAGCACGTTTGGTCATGGGCAACTGGGCTATCTCTGATTTCTGCTTCCTCCAAAGCTTGACGTTACTCTCAGCAACGCTAAATTCTCTGGAGGCTGCACAGTTATTATTGCTTTCTAATAACTTGATCACTTTCAACATAAATGCGTTTTCTCTTCGTTCCAGGAGGATACGTCATGGATAGAAATTAGAGCAACAGCAAAATACACATTTCATGTGACCACTTCACCCTCTCCTCACCCGCCCACCCTGCCACACGAGTCGCACTGCCGACTACCGCCTGCCCGAGTTGCGCTGCCGACTACTGCTCACCTGCCTGCGAGTTGCAGAATTTTTTTTTTAATTCTACTTCCGTGAATAATGCGACCCCCCCCTCCCACTTTTTCTGAGGGGAAAAAGGATGTAAAATTTTTCACATTATACACAAATATTTTTTATTGATGAAATACTTGTGTTACGAGTCCAGAGGACCCTAAAACCCAGCAGCAATAGATATGCACCACAACAAAGGGTTACTTAAACAAAAGTTTCCTTTAATTATCTTTGAACATGAAAATAGAATCAAACTTTAACTTATCTCTTTTGACTTTCTTAACTTCCTTCTAATGCTAAGCACAAGTGTGTGTAAGTTCAGCAAAGTTCTTTGATTCACATTCCAGTCTCATTGGTTGTGGGCAATTCTTGTACTGTGTACAGATGTTAACTTTAATAAAGTTCACCCGGCTTTGGTCCCTTACAGATAAATGGTTACCACTCAGGAAGGTTCTTGTTGGCTTTCAGAGAGAGAGAGTTTCTCGTTCCAGGACATCCACAACTGATAACTTTTTAATCAGCCACTCCAGTGTCTGGAGTGAAACCAGACGAAACCTGCTCCCTTCAGGGTTTTCCAGAAGGTAACTTCTTTCTTTTCAGGTCACCACAGAGTTCCTTTCTGTTTTCACCTATTCCAGTGGACAGCCAGTCCTCTCCTTTGACCAGACCATCTTCCAAAGCTTGTCCCACTGGAACCGATGTCGGTGTGTGTGTGTCTCTCTCTCTCTCTCTTACTCCCTCCAACTCTGAGAGCAAAGCCTCTTTTTTTCTTGCTCTCTGCCTGCAAAGATCACATGACCTTCCAGATAGTAAGTTCTGTTTTCCAGGCAAAGCTGCAGCTGCCTGTTGATATTTGTTGCCTTTTTGCAAACAACAGCCCGTCATGAGTCTGAGCACTCATGCAAAAGCTCCTGTAAAAATTCTGTTTGAAGGTGTTTGTGTGTGACCTGCTCTGACAAACCTTCCCCAATTTATCTCCTAAACACCTCTCTATACTCTTGTCACACTTAACCTGCATATGTATTGTTTGTCTGTATGTGTATTATGACTGGTTGTGTGTCTGCGTGTTTTGCACTGAGGACCAGAGAATTTAATTGAGTTGTACTTGTGCAATCAGATGACAATGAATCTGACTTAAATTTGTGCTGTAGTTGAGGAAAATCCTTGGGCCCATGATAAAACAATCATGGGGTGATCTGCTCTGGCATTCACTGGACAGGACTACATCTGGGGAGATGATGAGCTTCTACACTATGGGATCACATCAAGATTTTTACTTCAGCAACTCTGGTTATTTCACAGTTGCAATTATATATTTTTTCTCACAACTGGCAGGAATAAACAGATGTTTTTCCAGTTTGGATTGTTAAATTTAATTGTTGTGTTGAATGTAGTATTACATAATTCTTCTATCTCATTAGAGAACAACAGCTCCCAATAGGCACAGAACAATTTCTAGATTATTTTTAATAATAAAAATGACCTTTTGAATATTCACCAAGGCTTCGTGTTTATAATTGCTATCCCCTTACTTGGAAGCTACAAAAATAACAAACAATAAAAGTCATATTTGAGAAAATCAACCTTAATTTGTAAAAAAAATAAATTGTGGATCCTTTGCTGGAGACTTTTGTAGAATTTTTGCAGACAGAAAGTACGCAAGATGGAAGACTGATGGCTTTTTGCCAGTGCAAGGAATTTCTTCCAGCTATGAAACCAGTCAGACAGAATAAGAGAGCTTAGTTTCGTAGACATGCGGTGTCTTCAACCGTAGAAATGTGTCAATCAAGGTGTGTTTAGATCTCTCAGGAATGTCCATCAATATGCAGCTGGCTTGAAACCATAAGAGTATGTTTGTTCAGGTGAGCGGGGGATACCCAGGAAGCTGCCACGCTGCTTCTGGAGTGGGTTGCCATTTCCGTCTGCATTCCACCCACATACAAGGATTGCTTACTTGAACGTGATCTAATGCCACATAAGATAGCCAATAAGGCCCTGGTCCAGTGTAAGAAAACGCATTTGCTAGCCTGTTGTGCCTCCTATTGGTGACCTGGCCATGATCTGTGGCCGCCTGGGCTAATCTTGAGCCATCCTTCAGCAGTCAGACCACCCATGCTTTGCTGCTCTCTGCGTAAACCCTGCAGAGCAGCAAGGCTTGGACTCTGAGGAGAAATTAAATGTGGGCCACAGACCTATGTCGGATGGTTCAGAAAATGACGAAGGTGATGGGGCAGATCACCACGGGGTTTCACACTAACACCTCAGATTTACCAAGCTTCCAATTTTCCTCGAGTAAGTCTCACTTCACCGTTACTACAACCTGTGCCCCCAATCTTTCACCAACAGAGAGCGACCCCACAGTCAGCAGCGCCTGCCTCTGGCACAGGGTTAATTCTCACAGCTGGGGGCAAAAAAAAAAGCACTTTTTGAACATTGACCAAAAACTGGGTGTTAAAAAAGCAATAAATGCAGTGGTTTTTTTTAAAAAAAGCAGAAAACGGTCAAGGTAACATTTTGGACTCCACCAACATACATTTCCTTGCACAGCTACCCTTTTTATTTTTTGCTGTGTGTCACACCTCTAATGGTCCAATTGAGTTGCAGTAAAGCTGCTCAGATCTTCTCCCTGATTGCTGTGGATAATTATGCCTGGGGTTTGATGCTTGTAATGGCTGTGTCATAAACTTGGGAATAATCAGGTTTGGCTTGTGGGTAAAAGATAATACGTCAGAACGGTGCACCAAATGAGGAGAATTGGAAATATTTTGAGCTTTACCCCCATTTTGCGAATGACCACCTACCTTCACTGTGACCCACCCAAAGGGATAAGCTAAGGAAGAGGTCAAAGGGGTGAAGGAAGACCAAGGATGACTTTTTAAGATGCCATTTATACTGTTTAATGGACTTCCATCCCTCACAGTCAGTGATTCCAAGAATTAGTTTCAGTGCTGTTTCCCATCACCATCGCAAACACCTCTGCTAAATGGCTGGAGCTCCCACTCTAGTTTAAAGGAAAGCAGGAAAATATCAAAACAATGTCAAGAGACCCGAGAGTGCACCTCATTCAGTTTTAAGGTTCTGCACTGTTTTTATTGGACTCCAGCAAGATTGGGGTTGAAAAATACCCCTGAATGCTAGTGCTGTGAGGCAGATAAAGGGGACCTAGTGCATGCACATTGGTCTTGTCCCAGAATTCAAGAATTTGGATTATGATACATCAGTATTTTGGTGAAGTTTCAGGTATTCAAATTCCTTTTTGCCTCAGACTCTGTCTCAGATTATTTGGGGATAAATCCTCTCAAAATTGGATTCAGACAAGTATAATGGTAGGAAGACAAATTGTAACTGGAGGTTGGAAGAATTTGGCGAGGGGGAGGGGACCCATTATTTCAGGAGTGGCGCCGCAGAAATGGCGAAATTGGCAGCGTTTGAACGTGTGTCTTCAAACGGTTCAATAAATCTGTACACAAAAACAGGGCAAAGATCTTGGTTTCCTGGGGGGGGGGGAATAGTGGTGAAGCATATTAATGAAAGACCACTTTTTTTGTTATTAGTGATCTAAATAGATACATATGTATATTGATATTTTTGCTGCCAAGTTTGTTTCTATTTTGTGGATAATTTAATGCCTTGGAACTTATGATTTACATAAGTTTTAACACTGACAAAGGTTTGGGGAAACTTTTTTTAAAGAACAATAAAATTGACCATTTTACAAAAGAAAAGGAAAGCAGGAAAAACGACGTGAGCAGATGTTGAACGAAGGTAAGAGCACCCACCCATCCTTCAAGATTTCAAGATTTGCTCCATGGAAGAAGTGACATTGCTTAAATGTTGTGAGGAGTGTTATTTGTGACTGAAGTGATGTGGAACGGCAAAGCTCATGGAGATTTTGGAATACCTGCAATGAAAATATGTGTGAGGAGAATCTGCTGGAGGAAGTTTGAGAGGGCAGATTGAAGGATGTGGGGTGGGGGTAAGATACTCAACAAGTGTAATTGAATTCATCTTGTTCTAATTAAGTCGCAACATCACCTTTGGCACTGAATGCAAAGATGTGCTACCACACTGCTGCTAAATTTAATTGAACTTTTCCTCGTGACTTTCTTTCTCCCGTCAAATTCCAGCTATTTTATTTTTGTCTGAAATGTCCCTTTAAATGCTGGCATTGAAACCGACCTATCCATGCTGGCATTGCACCTGTCAAGTTTAATTGGCTGTGTCGGAGGCCAAGAACAGACTCAAGGGACTTTGTTCAAGTCTTCCTGCATATCCAAGATCACAATCTCTCTATTCCTAGTGCATTGGCAATTTAAAATTCACTCCATAATATTAGCTCAACAGAAAAAAAAAGTTGGCAATCATTTAGGGAGGATTAAAGCCAAGGCTGAAAATAATCCTCAGAATCTTGAAAAAAAATACACAGACCCTGCATGATGCTAGGCGCTGAGCTCATGCTTTATTTAAATAGGTTTCTGAATTTTACCATATTTTTCAGGGTTCAAGTGTTGTGTTCAGAATCGGTCCGACGGGTTCAAAAGAATTAAGGCTGGACACATGCTATTAACAAATAGCACCCTTTATTTACACACAGTGGAATTTACCCATACAGACTAACACAGAAGAATAATACACAAATAGCTACACATCAGGTGCAAGTAAATAGTGTTAAACACACAATACCCACCAACCCTCTCTATCTCTAGAAATCACAGCACACAGTAAATTAATTGCTACAAGCAAGTATATCAATTGAACCTGGTCCCCAGCATTGACCATGGCTCAGGATCCAGGATGGACCTTTTGCACTTTGCCTTCCAGAGCTGCCTGGAGTTCAGTGATGGTCTCCATACAGCAGCAAGAACAGAGAGAGAAACTCCATGTGCTGCTTTTACAATGAAAGGCCCATCCTCGTGACCTGCAAGGACAAAGCACGCATCAGCCCCACCTGTGGGCAGATCTAACCGTTGATTGGCAACTGGAGGACCAATCACATATCAGAGGCAAGGGCCAATCAGTCATCAGCCTCACAGGTGGGCAGGCAGATCTAACCCTTGATTGGCAGGTGAGGTGACTTCCGACGAGGTTCCAGCCGGAGAGGTCACATGACTCTCCATGGACTTCTAAGGAAGTCAGTTTGGGTGTTCCTGTTCCTGTGATTATGACTTTTAAATTAATTTTCTGTTTGCTCCTTTGTGGATAATGCACCCTTCATCGCTTTGGTAAATGAGTATGAATGGTGTTTTCCTTTTAACTTCCCTTATTCCAGTGTCCTCAAAAGGCACTGGGATGATCACAGCATGTATGACAATTCATTCGTTTTTTTTTTAAAGCTGTGAAAAGCATAGTCTGGATCAAGTACTTCCCAAAAAGCAAACAAATGGGCAGTGTCATGTTAGGTTTGGCCAGCAGTTTTAAGGCTTACCCTCTTTAAAATGGCATGAATCCAAAGATTGAGGTCTGGCGCATATCAAATTGTATTGGATCCATCAACCTGCTCTGTCACTGGACTCTGGCAGGGGAGGGGTCAGTTTTGCTCATCTTCACATGGATCCTGTAGAGCTAGTGTCTCACAGCTCCCGTGTCCTAGGTACAACCTTGATCTCCAGTGCTGATCGTGTAAAGTTGCACATCAGCCCTGTTACTGTGTGTGTTTTCCTCCTTCATCTCTAAGATGTTCTGGTTGGTAGGTTAATTAGCCATTGTTTAATGTTTATTGTCTTATACATTGTACATTTGCACCAAGATTCTCACATTGCTCGTAAATTGCTCCTACTGTGTCGGCGAGCAGCATAAATCTGAAGGGAGGATTGACGGGAAAAGTGCGTGGAGAATACAAATTGGTTCGAGCTGATGGTTAGCAGCCTTTTGATGGACCAAAGGCCTGAATCCACATTGTGTGACTCTGTACCAGCACGAGGATCCAGTGAGGTGCTGATGGTCAGCAGGGCTCAAAGTCCAATCGGCATGAATCATGCAGTGTGACTCAGTCCCATTAGGAGGATCCAGTGAATTACTCCACCTGCAACCCCCCCCACCCCTCCCCATGACCCTACTGGGAATGCAGGGCTGAGGATTAAGAGGCAATAGGGAAAGTAAGTTTTTAATCAAGGTTAAAATTGACTGAAGCCGTTCACAACTTTCAGAATTGGCAAAGCCTTGCCACTAGATTTGCCTTTGCCTGGTTTAGGGAGGAGACTGCATTTCCCATGTTAGGCCTTGTCACTGGATTTGAGGATATGGAGGCCAGTGTAGGCCGACTTCCATGTCCGGCTTGTGAAAATGCAGCCATCCAGGATGGTGTGAGTTAACTTCTTGAGGAACTGCATTTTCCATTTACTTCTATGCCATTGCTGAGCTAATTTTGGATAGTTGATCCTGCTGTAGTGAAGCAAACACGTTGAATCATTTCTTCTGAAAGTTAACAGATGTCCAAGTTCAAAGAGTCCTGGTTGAGACGGCTTATTTCAAGGGCCAGTAAAATTCCTTCCAGTCTGCAGTTCCTGCCTTGCAGATTTCACACTTGTGAAAACTTTCAGGGTGAAGTGTCAGGTGGGAGCCTATCATTTAGAAATTCTAGAACCTGGTAGTCATACTAATGTTAAATTCCAAGGCTTTAACGTCTGAGCTTTTTTATTAGTATTTCTTTCAAATCCTATGGCAACTTTATAATGACACGTAATGTGACATGTGCTGTGACACTTTGCAGCTTTTGTTGCTATTATTTTGTGGAAGTGACTGCGAGGGAAAGCAATACTAGATTCCCAAAGGAACAACATGCAGTAACGAGAGACTTCTATTGTTTGTGTTGTTATGGTGCTGGCTTCACCAACGGCCTCGCTCTTATAATTACAACACAGACTCTCCAAATTATATTGGATAGGTTTATATTATAGTTTCATCTAGCAAAATCATTGCTTGAATCTGTTTTAATAGGATGTATTTTGTTACTGTAATAGGAGAAATGCTTTCATTTTCAGATCTTGTACAACAATACATTTGGCTATTATCTAACATGGGACCAAGGGTTAGAGCAGTGGTTTTCAAATTTTTTCCTTTCCACTCACATACCACTTTAAGTAATCCCTATGCTGTCGGTGCTCTGTGATTAGTAAGGGATTACTTAAGGAGGTATGTGAGTGGAAAGAAAAAAATTGAAAACCACATTTAATCGTACCTAGCAGACTTGTTTCATCACTCCAAAGGAAATGGGTCAATGACAATTTTTCTCAAGCAGTGGAGCTCGATCTTTATTTCCCCTACTCACATACCACTTTAAGCAATCCCTCACTAATCACAGAGGGATTACTTAAGGTGTTATGTGAGTGGAAAGGAAAAAGTATGAAAACCACTGGGTTAGAGTAACGAAACTCCTCAATAATAGACCTGAGTTAGATAAACATATTGGCTTATTTTCATATGATGATACAGTAAAACCCATGGTATCAAATGCCTATGGGGATTGGTAGATGCCGGATAAGTGAATTTTCCAGTTGTTTGAGATTGTATGTTGCATGATTGGAGAACTAACTGCTAATTTTAAACTTCTGTGTTTGTTACCTATTTATTTTCTCCATTTTTTTTTGTTTGGCCGCTGGTTGCTTAAATTCCAGGGATTTTACTGTATAAGGAAGCCTTTTGGCCCATCAAGTCTCAGATCAATCCAATCAATTTCTTTTATTGGTCTTTAATAACTGGCACAGAATTCACATGGATTTAATGCACTTTAAGGAACAATTTCTTTAATCCTTCAAGAGTAGATTAAAAGTAATTACTGAACTATTTTAAACAAGACTGTGTCTTTGTGTCTATAGTATTTCAATGGATTGCACAAGAACTGGTAGAAGTCCACAAATCAAAATTGGCATATTGATAAGAATTCTGTTCCTCAAAGAAGTCCACTTCTTGTTTTTGCATTTTGGATTTTATTGAAATAAATTTAGATTCTGACTGGGGGTGCACTTGTCATACATTTTAACTACATGGGGCATATCAATCAATTGCCATTCAATTGTCATGTCAGCTTTGCACTCAGCATCCAGACAAACTAATTCCATCCATTGTGCAATCTTTATAATAAACATTCTGGATTGGAATTTTAATTTAAATTTTATCTCCGTTGGCTCAGCAGAGCCACTGCTATAATGTCTTCAGCTGTAATTTATTATTTTGATTCCATTCCAAAAATTACAGCATCAAACTGGGCTTCTACTCAAACAATTCCAAATATTTCACACATCCAGAACTTGCAGCTGTCGGGAAGTAGAAACTGAGTAGAATGACATGCTAGTAATTGTTTTCTTAATCTTATGATGTTGCTAATTTCGATTCTAAGAAGTCCATGATTGATCAACGTTGTTTCAGACGTTAGAATCGAAAGCAGGTGAGAACTTCCCTTTGCAGCAGAGAGGTTAAAGATGTCGGTGAGTCCTCCAGTGGCGGATTAACTACCACGGGCCCCACCCTTCGGCCAACTGTGGTAAAACACACAAAACTCTGCCGGTCTCGTAGCGTACACAAGAGGGAAAGATGCCTTGAAGAAGTGCTCAGACCCGAAACAGCGGCAATGAATCTTTACCTCCTACGAATGCTGCGAGACCTGCTGAGTTCCTCTAGCATTGTGACTTTACAAGTCAATTTACAAACGAGAGTTTGGCTTCTCCTCTGGCACGTTTGGGTATGGCACTTGACCCTAACTCTGCAGACTTTAACACTTCTAGCATTCAGAATAGGTTGCACTATTTGTACTTCATGGTACTGGAACGGACTGGCCTGGGCAGAATGGAAAGTTAATATGGGATTACAAGCTGTGATTTAACTGGTGGCCGTTCCACTGGTGATAGGAGTTTGCTATAAAGAATATAGTCAATTGCTATCTCAGTTCATTGTTATTGCCCAGGTCTTGGTCCACAACTACATAAATTTCAGCGTTTATTCCAGTCCCATCTCAGCACCCTTGATGAACTGTTCTCTCCGTGACTGCAGGATTGTGCCCAGAGTCTGTCCCTCCTACCCTTCCTGGCTCTTTTTTAATTTTTTTTTTAAATTATTCACACTATGAACCATATTAACCAAATTACACACAAACATTTACCTCTTGAATATACACAGTCATTTTCTCCCCTTTTCCCCCCTCCCTTCCCTCCCTCCTTCCCAACCCCCTCCCTAAATGTTCAACATATACAATACAATAAATACAATAAACACATTAAACAATGTCATCACACAATAAAAATAAAGAAGAAAAATTTGTCATCTACTTTTACACACTAGGTGAGTTCATTTCGTCTTCTTCTCATTCTATCATTTTAGGGGGTGGAAGTCCGCGGTAGGCCCTCTCTGTTGTGTTCCCCGTACAGTTCCCAAATTTATTCGAATACTGTGACTTTATTTTTTTAATTATATATATTTTTCCAATGGAATACATTTATTCATTTCTATGAACCATTGCTGTATTCTCAGGCTCTCTTCTGATTTCCAGGTTGACATTATACATTTTTTTTTGCTACAGCTAAGGCTATCATAATAAATCTTTTTTGTGCTCCATCCAAATCGAGTCCAAGTTCTTTACTTCTTGTATTACTTAGAAGAAAGATCGCTGGATTTTTTGGTATATTGCTTTTTGTGATTTTATTTAATACCTGATTTAGATCTTCCCAAAACTTTTCCACTTTCTCACATGCCCAAATTGCATGTACTGTTGTTCCCGTTTCCTTCTTACAGCAAAAACATCTATCTGATACTGTTGGGTCCCATTTATTTATCTTTTGGGGCATGATATATAGCCTGTGTAACCAATTATATTGTATCATGCGTAACCTCATGTTTATTGTATTTCTCATAGTTCTGGAGCATAGCTTTTCCCATTTTTCATTTTTTATCTTTGTGTTTAGATCTTGTTCCCACTTTTGTTTGGGTTTACAGCCTATTTTATCATTCTCTTTCTCTTGCAGTTTGATGTACATGTTTGTTATAAATCTTTTAATTATCATTGTGTCTGTAATCAAATATTCAAAGCTGCTTCCTTCTGGTAATCTCAGCCTGCTTCCCAATTTGTCCTTCAAGTAGGTTTTCAGTTGGTGGTAATAGTAGTAATAATTTTGGTATTTGGTAATTTGTTTTTTTTCATTTCTACATGAATCTTCTTCCAAATGTTGAGCAGATGGTGCAGTACCTGTGAACTTCTATGTTGCATCCCACTTATAAATTATATGCTATGGTACCTTCTCCCCTATTTTATCTAGCTCTAACCTGGTCCAATCTGGTTTTTCCCTTGTTTGATAAAAATCTGATAGGTATCTTAATTGTGCTGCTCTATAATAATTCTTAAAGTTTGATAGCTGTAAGCCCCCTTGTTTGTACAATTCTGTTAATTTATCTAGCGCTATCCTCAGTTTCCCCCCTTTCCATAAGAATTTCCTTATTATTTTATTTAGCTCATTGAAGAATTTCTCTGTTAACGATTGAAATAGGTATTGTATCCTTGGGAAGAGATTCATTTTAATGCAATTTACCCTTCCTATCAGTGTTAGTGGTAAATCTTTCCAATGTTCTAAGTCATCTTGTAATTTCTTCATTAATGGCTGATAATTTAGTTTGTATAGATGGCCTAGATTATTATCTAGTTGAATACCTAGGTATCGGATTGCTTGTGTTTTCCATTTAAATGGTGATTCTTTCTTAAACTTTGTGAAATCCGCATTATTCATTGGCATCGCTTCACTTTTATTTGCATTGATCTTGTACCCCGATATTTCTCCATATTCCTTCAATTTCTTATGTAATTCTTTTATTGATAATTCTGGTTCTGTTAAGTATACTATGATGTCATCTGCAAATAGACTGATTTTATATTCCTTCCCTTTTATTTTTATTCCTTTTATTTTATTTTATTTTCTGTTCTTATCAGTTCTGCCAAGGGTTCTATAGCTAAAGCAAACAGTGAGGGAGATAGTGAACATCCCTGCCTAGTTGACCTGCTTAATTTAATATATATCCATTTACTGTCACCTTCGCCAATGGTCCCTTATATAATGCTTTAATCCAATTAATATATTTCTCTGGTAGGTTGAACCTCCGTAGTACTTTGAATAAATAATTCCATTCTACCCTATCAAAGGCTTTCTCTGCATCTAAAGCAACCAGCACTGTTGGCATCTTATTTCCTTGTACTGCATGGATTAAGTTAATGAACTTACAGATATTGTCCGTTGTTCGTCTTTTCTTAATAAATCCAGTTTGATCTAGTTTTACTATTTTTGGTACACAGTCCGCCAATCTGTTTGCTAATAGTTTTGCTATTATACTATAATCTGAGTTAAGTAGAGATATTGGTCTATACGATGCTGGTGTTAGTGGATCTTTCCCCATCTTTGGTATTACTGTAATTATTGCTATTATTTATGAGTTTGGCATGTTTTGTGTTCCTTCAGTCTGGTTCATTACTTCCAGGAGAGGAGGAATTAATGTCTTTAAATGTTTTATAGAATTCTATTGGGAGTCCGTCCTCTCCAGGCATTTTATTGTTTGGTAGCTTTTTTAATATATCCTGTATTTCCTCTATTTCAAATGGTTTTATCAATTTATTTTGCTCCTCTTCTTGCAATTTCGGTAGTTCAATTTTAGCTAGAAATTCATCTATTTTGTCTTCTTTCCCTTCGTTCTCAGTTTGGTATAATTGCTCATAGAATTCCTTGAAGATTTCATTGATCTCTGTTGGGTTATATGTAATTTGTAATTTGTTTGTCCTTTTTCCTTGATGCCAATATCGTTCTTTTAGCTTGTTCTGTTTTAAGCTGCCAAGCTAGTATTTTGTGTTTTTTCTCCTAGCTCGTAATACTTGTGCTTTATTTTCATTATGTTCTTCTCCACTTATACATTTGTAATGTTTCATATTTTATTTTTTTGTCTGCCAATTCTCTTCTTTTTGTGGTATCTTCCCTTGTTGCTAGTTCTTTTTCTGTACTTACTATTTCCCTTTCCAGCTGTTCTATTTCCCGATTGTAGTCCTTCTTCATCTTAGCTACATAACTTATTATCTGCCCTCTGATGAACGCTTTCATTGCATCCCATAATATGAATTTATCCTTCACTGATTCCGTATTTATATCAAAGTACATTTTAATTTGGCGCTCAATTAATTCTCTAAATCCTGTCTTTTAAGTAGCATGGAGTTTAATCTCCATCTATACATTCTTGGTGGGATGTCCTCCAGCTCTATTGCTAATAACAGGGGTGAGTGATCCGATAACATTCTAGCTTTATATTCCGTTTTCCTAACTTTCCTTTGGATATGGGCTGACAACAGGAACAGGTCAATCCTTGAGTATGTTCTATGTCTACTCGAATGATATGAGTATTCCTTCTCCTTTGTGTGTTGTCTCCTCCATATATCCAAAAGTTGCATTTCCTGCATTGATTTAACCATAAATTTGGGTACATTGTTCTTTCTGCTAGTCTTTTGTCCAGTTTTATCCAAATTAAGGTTAAAGTCCCCTCCTATCAACATATTCCCCTGCATATCTACAATCTTCAAAAAGATATCTTGCATAAACTTTTGATCCTCTTCATTAGGTGAAAATATATATTGACCAAATTCCAAAATTCTGAATATATCTGACACTTTATCATTACATACCTCCCTACTGGATTTATTATTTCCTCCTCTATTTTGATTGGTACATTTTTATTGATTAATATAGCTACACCTCTGGCTTTTGAATTATATGATGCTGCCGTTACATGCCCTACTCACTCTCTCCTTAATTTATTATGTTCCACTTCAGTTAGATGTGTTTCCTGCACGAATGCTATATCAATTTTTTCTTTTTTCAGTAAATTTAATAACCTCTTCCTTTTGATTTGTTTATGTATTCCGTTAATATTTATAGTCATAGAGTTCAACATGGCCATTTCATACTTTGTTTACATCTCATTTCCGCTTCCTCACCACTACTTTTCCCCATTTCCATTTCTCAGTTTTCTTTTTTTGAACGCATTCTATGACAACACTTCTAAAACATAAAATATTTCAACCATTCCCACATCTAAAATTCCCTTAACCCCAAGTGTCTCCCCCCCCCCCCCCATTTCTCTGAGTCGTCCCTTGTCCCTTGCCGGGCAAATCCCCTCTCCATTCAGACTGCGAACCCGTTCACAAGTGTCAACTAATTTCGCAGTGACTGTTATTCTCTCCCACTCAACCCCCTCCACAAAAGACTTTTATCTTCACATTACAAAGCTCCCCCTCGTTTCTTCTCTTTTTCTTTTTTGTTTTATTTATTTATTATTAATTTTTTTAACCCCTCCTCTTTTTCCCCCTTCTCCCTTACTTCCCTTTTCTTCCCTCCTTTAGTTCTTACTTATACATTATTTTTACTTCTTTACATGCAGTTTGTCGTCGTTCTTTGGTTTTGTTACATCTCTTCATCTCTTCTGTCCTGCAGGAGTTTTGCAAGTTCTCGTGCTTTCTCCGAATCCGAGAACAGTCTGTTTTGCTGCCCTGGGATAACTATTTTAAGCATCGCTGGATATCTTAACATAAATTTAGAGCCTTTTTTCCATAGGATCAATTTTGCTCTTCTTCAGGAGCTCAAAACTTATGTCTGGATAGAAAAAGATTTTTTGACCTTTATATTCCAGTGGTTTTTTTTGTCTTCTCTCATTTTATTCATTGCCTTCTCCAATATACTTTCTCTTGTCATGTATCTCAGGAATTTTACTAAAACGGATCTTGCTTTTTGTTGTGACTGTGGTTTCGGGGCTAATGTTCTGTGTGCCCTTTCTATTTCCATTCCTTCCTGCATTTCTGGCATTCCCAGGACTTTTAGGATCCATTTTTTTAATAAATTCTTTCATATCTTTCTCTTCTTCATCTTCTTTAAGGCCCACTATCTTTATATTGTTTTGCCTACTATAGTTTTCCATTATATCCATCTTCTGAGCTAACAACTCCTGTGTTTCTTTAACTTTTTTGTCACTTTCTTCCAATTTTCTTTTTAAGTAATTCACTTCCATTTCTACCGCCATTACACATTCTTCCACATTTTCTAAATCTTTCCCTACATCTGCTATGACCAGCTCTAATCTACTCACTTTTTCTTCTGTACTTTTCTTTTTTCTTTTCATTTCACTAAATTCTAGTGTCAGCCATTTTTTAATGCTTTCATTTGTTCTTGAATTTTTTTCAATATATGTACTGTCCATTCATTTTACCTCCTATTCCTCTGTGCAGAGCTTGGTGTTCTCCTTCTTCTTCTGTGTCTGCTCTTGGGTTTGTGACTTCTATTTCTCTTCCTTGTATCTGTGTCTCTTCTGACTTTCTTGTTGAGCTGCTTGTCTCAGTTTGTTTTTTTTTTCCCATGGTGTCTTGATGTTGGTCCTCTTCTTCTGGGTTGGCTATCTGTTATGTCTCTACTTTCTTTTTTTCATTCTCACCCTTCCCGTTCCCGTTGTTTTCTTTATCTTCCAGCTGGGAGCCCTGCTGTCGGGTCTCTCTCAGCTGTTTGTAGTGTGGAGTGAAACTCCACAGCTGGTCCCCCCTCCCGTTGGTGTTGTCCTTGTCGTGGACATCGCGCTTGCGCAGTTGCGCACCCGTTTGGCTCCGTGAGCCTTTTTTGCAGTCCTGCGGTTAGTGGGTCGTGACCCTGCGGGGTCTCCACTAACCTCAGGGTGTGGGCTCCTCTTTCCACGGTGGTTCCCTGTTTTTTCATGCTGGTAAGGCCTTCACCTTTCTCTTCCGGCATCGTTCTTTCTTCTTTTCTTCCAATTTTTGGCTTTTCTTTCTTAGGTGCCATTTTCTCCACACCTTTATTTTTTATTTGTTGTTATTTGTGTGTCTGGGACTTTGCTTTTTCTTCACTTTTTTCCTTTTCTGGAGAGGGCTGGTATTCTCCTACCGGCCAAACTACTCCATCATGTGACTCCTCCCCTGCCTGGCCTCTTAATGTTCTGCTCAAATGTTGAATTAAACAGAAAGTGCTGGAAACGCCCAATATGCCCAAAAGCACGTAAAGAGAAAGATTGGGGAAGAAGAGGGTGAGAAAGTTGACATTTGCTTGGAACTCACTTTCTGCACCTCGATCATGCTCCTGCTTTGATACTTCCCTTTACCAGTGGACACCGTAATACCACAAATTCCAAGGTTCAGTCATTTTCCCGACAAAAGGTTTTCTTCACCTTCCTGACAAATATTGTCTCTCCTCCTCTCGCCTTTGTCCCCATCCTGCTGGACAGAGAGGTTGCGTCCCCTGACCCTGTCCTGCTGGGCAGGAAGAGGTCCCCCAACTCCGTCCCGCTGGGCAGGGACTTAGAGAGGTCGCCAACCCCCCCCCCCCCCCAATCATCCTCCATCTTCCCACCAAACTCTGAGATTTTTAACATCCAATTCTGTTGGAGAGACGTTAAAAATCTCAGAGTTTGGTGGGAAGGTGGAGGATTGCACACGCCACCGGTTCCCAGAAACCGCTGCACATGTTGCTCCGGCAACGGCACAATGTCGACTCTGGCTTGTGGTCCCCGCCGGCTTCACCCACGCAGGCACAGTAAATAGAGACCAGGTGCCCACCCTTCACTGAGTAGGCACCAAAGCCTAGGGTTTCGGGCCCCCTTAGCCTTCATGCCCCTAGACTTCAGCTTACTCAGCTTAATGGTGAATCCGCCACTGAAGTACTCCCTTGAGCTGGTTTGTGAAGGTTTTCGGGTCATGGCCAGGGGCTCCATCCAGTCCCGGCACATTTTGTGGGCTCACTCTCAGGAAGGACTGTGCTGGTAGCATTGGGTGCAGATACATGCAGCACATGGGACTGCTGAGGTGGGTGATGGTGACACACACATTCTGTTCAAAGCGATCATCCAGTGCATTCAGTTCATCTGGGAGTGATGCATTGCTGCCTTCAATTCTCCCTAACCCTGCTCTGAAGCTTGCTATAGCATGCTTACTTTGCCACAATCATTGGGTGTCTGTAAGGATTGTCTGGGACTCTAACTTGGATTGATGGCATCTTTTAGCAACCCCGACGGCCTTGTGAAGGGTTTACAAAAAAACACCTGGTATCCGTAATTCAAACCAGCATCCTCAAGCAACTGGCAAAAATAAATCTCAGAAAATAAATAAAAAAAGATTTAAATAAATACCAGTAAGAATAAAGTTACAGGTAAAAAATATTTCAGTTTAAAATTACTAGCAGTAAATGTTCTCTGAAGTAACACATGAATATTTGGTGAAGAAGGGAGCAAATATTCAGCCAGTGGAGGGCCTTGGTCGTGTTTTGCTTGTAGCAGCTGTTTGAATAAAGTTGTGTGAAACAGCAATGGTTCGCCCAGGATAGAGATAAAGAACTCTTACCTGCTTAGTAAGTCACCCCAGTCAGCGGCTTTATTTGTAAACTTGGAGAAAGAGATAGTTAATTATCTTTCGAGAGGTTTCATGGAGGGGGAGGAATCTGCAGATGCAGCGATGGTTAAATGTTTTCAAAGCATGTGACTGGAAATAAATTAAATTAATTAGATTAAATTAAAAATAAATTAAAGTGCTTTAAAGTTTATTCATGCAAGTGAATTTTATCCAGTTTAGGTACAGTATAGTATTTTTGTCTTTTTAAACTTAAGCAACCGGAAAATACACTTATCCAGCATCTACCAATCCCCAGATACTAGGAATTTTTACTGTACCTGGTTTTGAACATTCAAACCCCAATTTGAACTGTACGCTGGAGCATTAAAGGCATTTTAGATGAATACGTAAAGAATATGGACAGGTATATTTCCTATTGCTGATTCTAAAAGAAACCAATTGATTGCATTTGGTATTATCTTGTTTTTAACTTTAACTAGTTAATTCGAAAAATAATTGAATTTTAATGTTTTACAATGTTTAACCTAACAACATGCACCACTCTGTTAATAACCAAAAGTTAAACATATTCACATGAACTACAATATTTTGTGATTTTGCTTTATGAGTGAAAAGTTAATTGCAAATGAGGCTGCTATATTCTTTGTGGATTTGGCCTGAAATCCCTGTTCAAATTTGTTTAAGAGATGATTGGGACCAATTATTAAAGGTTCCCATGTATCTAATGAATCTGCTGCGAACAGCAGATTTTGATGGAAACTGCTTGATCTTGCAATTGTTATCTATTCTTGATCTTTTATTCAATGAAAGTGCTTTAAAAGCTAAAGCCACAATGAACGGTGATTTGCTTTGAGGTAAAATGTACAAGATGTTGTCATTACATGTGAAAGCAGATTGATTTGGCCCACAATCTGATATTTATTTTGCACGCGCAGTATTACAACTCTATTTCTGTTCTATTAACGACATAATAAAATCTCAGAAGACACTGACAAACAAAAAAAGAGACACTGATTTGGAGTGACATTTCAAACTTTTATTTAGCAAAAAGTGCTTTATCCACATTGCCAGCCCCTCCAATGGTGGTAGATGATGGAAGATATTCTCTCACTCAGAAGGTACAATTATGTGGGATATTCAATGGTTCCCCAAGTAGTGTTTTGCATATGTTCTTTCCCCTGATGGGTGAGTGTTGGACTAAATTATTTAGTTTTAAAAGGCCTGCTGATATGCAAATTGCTTATTTTACAATGTAACTGTTTCAGTCAAACTGGGTATGGTAGCAATCCTTAAACCTCCGTAATCTATTGAGTTCCTGCTGCCGAGATAATGTACGTACACACACACACACACACACACACACACACACACACACACACACTATTGTTATGAGTTCTCATTTTTCAATAGTGTGAGACTGTCCCTTTAAGGAGACAGATTTGGCAGGGCCCTGCAGGATTTGGAGTGTCTGTGAAACTAGCAGCAGGCTTTGAACATCATGTTCCTTTTGGATACATTTGCAGAGTCAACACAGAAATCCTGGAGAGGCCATATGTGCAGAGACCATGTGACCAGCTTATTGAAGAAGCAATGCACAGCTTTGCTTGGGGGCTATTAAGAACGCAGGAGCAAGTAACTCGGAAAATACAGTGCTGTTTGGCCTCATTGTGTGGTTATATATGAACTGTCCGATTTCCTCTGTAGTTATTGAGGAATGAGTATGTTGGCAACCTATCTGATTTCCTACTGTAGAAGGATGAGTTTGTATCGACCTGTCTGATTCCCTGCTATAAAGGAATGAGAAAAAACCACTCTGTGACCAAAAGAGGAAGGTCACTTTTGTTTGGCTGACCCATGGAAAGGCTTCTGAAGGCAGAAGAAATACTGCGCTTGGATGGTGAGCAGAGTGAGAGTCATTGGAGTTTGTTTAACCCACGAAATGGATTTTGAAAGCTTCACGAGCATCACTTGCTTCGAGTCCACCCACACCAAAGAAGAGGGGAGTTTTGGTTGGCACTTGTCAAAGAAGAGTTTGCTGGAAGCAGCTCAACAAGGGTTTGTGAGTTACAAACATTCTTTCACCCACAGATTGTTAATTTCATCTAATGTCTGCGTGTCTCACCTACCAGAAAACCTGTGTGTCTCATCTACCAGAACACTTGCGTGTCACATCAATTTCAAGTCCATGAATTTCTGAAAGTGAAATTTGAACTGCCTTTTGAGAACTGCACCTTGATCTATGGTGGCTTGAGGTTATTCCACACACACCAGTAGATAGTGTAGATAAGTTAAATTATATTTTTGTTTATTAATAGTTAAAAATATTGTTTTAAATATAATTTCCAATGGCTGATTTCCATTGCTGCTGTCTGGTACATAACAAAATATATTCAAGTTGCTTCTGGTATAGAAATTGTTTCCATGCTCATGAAAAAGGGGTCTAAATTTGAGTCTTATTAAACAAGAGGTGATCTCATTGATACATAAAGTATCTTCTTTGGTTTGGCTTCGCGGACGAAGATTTATGGAGGGGGTAAAAAGTCCACGTCAGCTGCAGGCTCGTTTGTGGCTGACAAGTCCGATGCGGGACAGGCAGACACGATTGCAGCGGTTGCAAGGGAAAATTGGTTGATTGGGGTTGGGTGTTGGGTTTTTCCTCCTTTGCCTTTTGTCAGTGAGGTGGGCTCTGCGGTCTTCTTCAAAGGAGGTTGCTGCCCGCCAAATTGTGAGGCGCCAAGATGCACGGTTTGAGGCGATATCAGCCCACTGGCGGTGGTCAATGGGGCAGGCACCAAGAGATTTCTTTAGGCAGTCCTTGTACCTTTTCTTTGGTGCACCTCTGTCACGGTGGCCAGTGGAGAGCTCGCCATATAACACGATCTTGGGAAGGCGATGGTCCTCCATTCTGGAGACGTGACCCACCCAGCGCAGCTGGATCTTCAGCAGCGTGGACTCGATGCTGTCGACCTCTGCCATCTCGAGTACTTTGACGTTAGGGGTGTAAGCGCTCCAATGGATGTTGAGGATGGAGCGGAGACAACGCTGGTGGAAGCGTTCTAGGAGCCGTAGGTGATGCCGGTAGAGGACCCATGATTCGGAGCCGAACAGGAGTGTGGGTATGACAACGGCTCTGTATACGCTTATCTTTGTGAGGTTTTTCAGTTGGTTGTTTTTCCAGACTCTTTTGTGTAGTCAAGAGATTCATCGCTGAGATGCTGTGAGGATGTTTCCCCTGGTGGGTGAGCCTTGGACTAAATTGCTTAGTTTAAAAGGGCCTTCCGACAGTGCTTACAGTCGAACGCTTTGTTTGGCATGGAGTCCATGGTGAGATATAGTAGGTAGTGCAATAATAAAACAAAGTGCAGAGTATTTTGCTACAATATGTTCAAGAATAAGGATTCAGTGTCACAAAGACAAATGCAGGGTATGGAAAAAAGAACAGTTTGAAAAAACAGTGCAGGCTATTATCTCTATTTAAAGTGAAGACGAGACTCTTTCTTCTGAAAGGTTGTGAACTTTTGGAATCCTCCACACTGCAGAGGCTTGAGTCATTCTTTATTCAAGACTAAGATCAATTTTTAGCCTTTGGAGGATTAAAAATAACTAGTAGCAAAATAAAGTTGAAGCCTGACTTCCGATCGAGCCATAATTTTATTGAATAGTAAAGCAGGCTTGAGGGTTTGTTGTTCCAATTTCTCTGTTTTATCTAATCAGTCAGGGGGAAAAATACTATTCCCAGTAATAGCTGTCAACTGCTACTTCAATAATTCCAGTATCTTTTCCAGAACTGTTCCGCCCAGAAATGATTTGCATACTTCTGTTCCAGAACGAATTGGTAAAAAGCTGGAGATATGACATTAAAACATTATTTGATGGAAATGTTCAGCAGGCCAGGCAGCATCGCTGAAAAGAGAAATGGAAGTTAGACTGCAAGAATATCGGAAAAGGAAGGGTGGCAGGGTTGGCCTAGCAGTTTGTGCAATACCTGTACAGCACCAGCGATCGGATCCGGACCCTGGGTCAAAACCCGCACTGTCTATAAGGAATTTGTACATTCTCCCTGAGTCTGCTTGGGTTTTCTCCAGCAGCTCTGCTTTCCTCTCACCGTTCAAAACGTATCAGGGGTGTAGATTATTGGGGTGCAAATTGGGTGATATGGACTCAAACAGACCGAAATGGCCTGTTACTGTGCTATATACCTACATTTAAATAAAAAATTAAGTTAAAGGGGACCCTTAACATTTTGGACTCCATTTTCTGGTTTTCTAGGGTTACCAACTAGTATATATACTCCCTGTCCCAGTTTTCGGGGACTGGCTTTATACCCAACTATCACCTGGTTCGTTCACCCATGGACCCAGTCTGGAGTATTTATTATGAAAAGTTAAAAATAGCCTGAGTCCAAAGGATTAAGCCTGGCCTACTATTCAGCATGATAATAGCTAATCTACCTTAGGTCTTCTCTTCTGTGCCAGTTTCCCGTAGTTCAGAATTCCCTTCAAATGCACCCAGATGTATCATCTCGCAGGTAATGAATTCCAGGGATTCATCACTGCCAATGAGCAACTTTGAGGTGACCATCTGCTTTATTTTGTAAACGTGTTCCCTAGTTTGCGATTCTCTTACTGTTTGAAACATCATGCCTTCTGCACTCATGCCGCTTAAAGTTCTTACATCTTTCTATTAGATCACTCCTCATTCTTCCAAGGAATTTTTTTTTAGCTACTTACCATAAGACCACTCTGTTATCACAAGAATTAACCAAGTGGATCCCATTTGATCTGCCTGGATTACCAGTGTTTTTTTTTATATGAATGGACCAAAAGTTGCAGAGTACCCCAGTTTTAGCTTCACCAGTACCCTATACAATTGCAACAATAGTTCACCCTTTCTAAACTCCTCCTTGCCTCCAATAAGGGCCAATGCACCTTTTGTCTTCTAACCTTTTACTGCTTCTGGCTTTCTGCAAGATACGTGCACAAACAATTGTTATCCTTTGTATTTCACCTAACTGCCTTCTTTCTCCATTTATTCAAGTTGAATGTTATCTGATTATACATCTGCAACCCGACAAAGCAGCCTATCTCCAAGCCATAGTGCAGACATGCAGTATACCCTACACACAAACTACATATACACATAGCAATCCATAATATATTTTGGGTTGTTCAACAGTCTCACCAACTGTGGAAAGAAGCTGCTTCCCAGCCTGGGCCGCCCTGGTTCTTATGTTCCTGTACCTCTTCCTTGAAGATAGTATCTCAAAGATATTGCAGGCTGGATGGTCAGAATCCTCATTGATTTTTTGAGCCCCCTTTAAGCATCACTCCCTGTGGATATCATCAGTAGAAGGACTTTTTCAACAGTTTACTGACCTACGATCTAATGCTTTGCAACTACTATACTACGATGCAGCCAGCCAGGACACACACACACTATTGTCAGAAAGTATCAGAATTCAGACCAAGTATTGTCTGAATTCTGAGACTTTCTGAGATTTCCTGCTTCTGGCTTTATGGTATAAACATTTTATTCCCTTGCCATACTCCTATTTTACTTGTTCTGATCCCCCCCCCCCCCCCACCTCCTTTAGGGGATTGGCGGGGGAATGGAGGATTAGGATTATATACCACATGTATAACTTTTTGAAATTTTTTTAAATTGATTGTAATGTAATTATTACTGTGGTTTAAAATTTGTAGTTATAGTTAAAAAAGAAGGGCTCTGGCCCAAAACCTCAGCAATGTATCTTTGTCTCCAATAGACACTGAAAAGACTGAGTTCCCCCAACATTTTGATGTGTTTTCACTACAATCACAGCATCTGCAGACTTCCGTGTTTTTCACTTACTCTCTATTGTGTTGCTGGTGAACATTTTTAGGATGGTGGTAGGTGACCTTCCCCTCAGGATAAGTCATCCTTCAAATGGACGCCAGGGAACTTTTTGCTCTTCACACTATCTGACAGGGCCTTGATACGTAGTGGGGAGTAGTCCTTCATCTGCCTGGTTCACAATCCTCTCCTTTGTCTTGTCCACGTTTAGACTCAGGTTGTCGCTCTTGCACCACTGTACAAACCTATTGACCTCTTCTTTGTATGCCAATTCATCACTGTTGCTGATGAGGCCAGCTACCATTGGGTCACCCGTAAACATGATGATTTGGTTGGAGCTTTACCTGGCAGTTCAGTCACGAGTTAGCAGCGTGAAGAGTAGAGGGCTGAGCACAGATAATTGTCTGCCTTTAGAATCCTCTTCCCAAATTGCATGATCTCCCACTTTTCCAATGTTTCATGCCAAGGACCTCTCATCAGATCTTGGGGCTTTTATCTGTGCTCCCTATTTTACAGCTGTGACGTAACCTCAAGGAACGTTCAGGAGTTGCATTTTAGATTAATAATTTTGCCTGGCATTTTCCAAGGCACAAATTTTACCATTCTTGTCTACAGTCTGGAGAAATTGAGGGTCAGTCTTTGTGTCATTTCACTCATTTAACACTTCTGTCTTGATGTATAGCAATCAACATCTTGTGTAAGATGACAGGCATTAAGCAAATCTGAAAGACATCCTCCAAATGTTGATCACTTTGACTATTTAGTTCAGTGCTCCGCTTCCTTTATTGATTACTGCTAATATATCCAGTTCTCCTTGTATTGTACTGGGATTTTAAGATTAAGATTTTGTTTTGCTGAAGTAAATTTTACACTTTTTCATTACATGTATGGCTCATTCAATCCCTTAATGATTTTTTTTCTGAGATTACAATGCGCACTTTGAACTTCCCTCCACTCTGCCTGATAATTGCACGTCCAAACTCAGTAAAGAATGTGCTGACTACAAGGAAGGGGACAATGAACGTGCCAAGTGGTCTCCTGCTTCAGATTTTCTGAGAGCAATGGTGGCACTACCACTCACCAAAGACAGAAGTGATGAAATGGGGGCGACGTGGGCGGAACAGAACTTTTTCAGAAGAATCTCTTGCAAATGAAAATACAATCTCAATACTTTACAAAGTTTATATGGCTAAAGACGGAGGAAATGACTACGATCTTGTTGAAACCAAGATAGTGTTTTTCTCACCATCAAATAACGAGATTTCAAGGGAATTGATTTGCTCACTGTCCCAATGATGGAAGTGACGGTTAGGCAGCAAGTAGCATTGTTAGTGTCAATACGTTGAAGCCACAGCCTTTAATTGTTTACCCGTGGCAAATCTTAAAGAATGCAACCATTACCACTTAAGACACTCCCAAATGTTTGGCAGATTTATGACACAACTTCTTCAGTGCAATTTGGTCTGTGGTCGAATTCCTTTGTGCTGTTGAAGAAAAAAAAAATCCAGCCAACAAAAGAAGGTATTAGCTGTGGCTTCATTTGCTTAACCCGCAGTAAGCACTAAATGCCTTTTTGCCATTAAAGTGCAGGGGAAGGATTATTGTCAGGATATATTTTGTACATTCTTCTCAAACGCAAGGTTTAACCTTCCCTCGTGACATTCCACCGCCGATTTCAATGCTGACCTGCCGCGATCTGATCTCGAGTCCCCCGGTTCAGTGATGGTGAATGCAAAGCCAAATTAATTTTCTTCGTTCCCAGCACGAACTGCTAAACTCTGGTATTAGATATCTTCACTTACCTCGCTGTCTGCTCAGCCCGGATGAGATAGTTTCAATTTTACTTGTCATTAAATCTTAGCTGTGTTTTCTACTGGATTCCCATGGTTACATTGTGAAGCTTCCAAACGTTACATACTTAAACAGCTTCTTTCAATATAGTGCTTTATCGTGTTGGGAATTGATTTCTTCAATCCTCTTCAGTCTTGTCTCTACCGTTCTGTTACTGAAGGATTATCATCTTTTCGTAGATTCATCCATTATGTATTTTCCATCAGACTCTTGTTCTCAAAATATTTTCAGGATTTTGCCTGTTGTATTTTCATTGTTGGTCCAGAGCCTTGTTGACCCTGAGCCAGCCGTTGTAGCATCTCTTCATTCCTCCAGCTCTGCTTCTTTTTTTTTGTCATCTCCTTTAGATAGAGAACAAAGGCCTGAAGCAACCCTACACTGATATATTTCTCATTTTCACCAAAATGGTCTTGAACATACTTTCCCTCCCGACTTTGCCGTCTCCCAATTGTTTTTCTGCCCCAACCCTTAAGTTCATTCCATTGTTGCATGTGCTAGGAACTGCGCGTAATGAACAGCAATAGGAAATGAACCAGATAGGGTTTAATTTTAAAGCACTAATTTTATTTCTAACTCTTAACTTTTAAACTAACCTTAACACTAAATCTATCCCCAGCTATGTGCAGGTGTCTAGTGTATGTATGTGTGTGTGAGTGACATACTATTCCAGTCCAAGCCAAAATCCAGAAAGTTACTTCAAAGGTCAGACTTTTAAATTCAGTATAGGCCTTTGAAATTTGATCCCCAGAATTAATGTAGAACTGACGGGAAAACTGGAGTTATGGCTGGTACAGACTCACGAATTCTTCTTCTTGTGTTGCCTTTTGAAGAAATGTCCATGCACATGACCTGTGGTCACAACACTCCTGGACCTTTGGTAGGCAAGACACGAATTAGACGACCTCCACAAAGCTTCCAAGACCCTGACACTGGTCTCTCCAAGTGACCTCTCTGTTAGTCACAATCAAAATGAAGCACTTTGCTTCCCAAAAATGACCCTCCTGGCACAGGTCAATCCACCGAAAAGGCCCAGTCATCCACAGAGCATGCTTTGCTCTGAATTCCACAAAAATGGCTGGCCATGAGCTGCTTCAAAAGGTTGTGTTCTCGACAGCAGTCGGAATGGTTCTCCCTTGCAAAATCATAATGTCTTTGCAGATGTATTGAATTCTGGAACAGACTGTGACAAGCCTTCCCTCGGTTCTTCCAATGTATCGAATTATTGCTGTGACTTGTGTTGTGCTTGTGTGAAATGTTAAATAATAACTCACCATTCAGTTCCTCCTATCCCTTACAGAGATAATCCCATTTCACTAAAGTGGGAGCTTGTAATACCTGGCTTCTTTGTAAGATAGGCAAAACGTGGTCAAATCTTTGTTTTAAAGGAAGTCCATCAATCAGTCCTATTGATTTGTCGTGGTCATGTACCTAAAATCGTCGGGAGCCGTGTCGGTCGTGGCTGATGATGTAAGCGATGCGTTGGTGGGGGGGGGGGGGTAATAGCACGCTTGCATAAGCATAAGAATACGGATGATGAATCTTATATGCTAGAGGAGGAGAGTGAGAGCGTCAGGATCACCCGGGTGGCGATGAGCCAATGGGAAGGTCAGAGGAGTTTAGCTGGGTGGTGTTTGGGGAGTTGAAGAATGCAGTGTTGTGTCTAGTGAATAATTAAAGGAAGTCGACTTCATGGTGGGCTAAAAGAAACCTTAGTCACAATCAAAATGAAACACTTTGCTTCCCAAAAATTCTGCATAATCTTTCTACAATGTTGTTCTTCCCCGAAACACCTTATTTGATCAATTTTAGTATTATGTATGGATAACTTAATTTTCAAGCAGTGGCTATTTCCATAACTATGTGCGTCTCGTGCATAACGCATTTCACTATTATTACAAGCTCCCACTTTTATTTTAGTTAGACTGTCACTTTAAGAGTTAACAAATCAAGCTGCACAGTTTTGGAAAGACTGGTGTGGCAACAATCAGAAGCGGAATTGCTGGCAACCAGAAGGCTTAGATTTATTGTAGGGAATAAGAGGCTTGGAAAAGATACAAGGAAGCTTTTTTTCCCCCCCACCCATTGGGTGGTTGGAGTTTGCCTGAGAGGATGGCGAATGCAGAGACTTCCACTACCCTTAAGAACGATCAATATGAGCACTTGAGTTGCCAAGACATGAAATGCAGACTATTTTCTCGTAGATGGACAGCATGGATAGGGTGGACTGGAGTGTGCTGAATTTTGTGCTAAATGAATCTGTGACTCTCATTTAACAAATAACTGAATGAAAAAACAGTCAAAACTGCAAATATGGGAATTACAGGTGTCACTGGAATATATTTTCTACAGTGCAAATATGAAAGGAACTTTATTTGTTTCAAATCCTCTCCAAAGCCACTTCATTATCAGTTAATTGCATTAAAAAATGTTTATTTTGATTTTAAGAATTATTTTCGATTGTATACCTTTTATTTTATTTTTTTTTAAAGAAAATGTATAATTCATTTGAAAATATCTTTTAAATTCATTTTTCCTTTCTTTCTCTTTCTTTTAAGTTGGGGTTTTTATTGTTTTTGTTTATGACAATATGACCAATGTCTTTTTGAATTATGTTCATATTTGAAATCTTTTTCTTATATTTTAAATGTATTGCATATTGTATAATTGTATCGTTCAATTGTTTATATATTAAATACCAATAAAAAATATTTTAAAAAAAGAATTATTTTCAGTTGTCTAGAGCTATTACTAGAGCAGGGGGTGCTTTGACATTCTTTATTCTGTAGGGTTAATTGTTAATTGACAGTCACTTAACTGGTTGTTTGTGTTCAGAGAACTGACTAGTTAGGTGGTCTGAAAAGAGCATCTAAGTGCATCAAACTGGTGCAAAGTTACTTTAGACCTGAGTGCAAAATCAGTCTCCCTCCAGCACAAAAGCACATCATTGCAATTAACAGCTACAGCATAAATGATGAACGAACCATTACGAGGATAAATAGAGGCACAAGCAGGCCATCTGGCCCTTTAAGCCAGTTCCTCCAGAGCTGACCTAGCCATGGTCTCAACTCCACCCACCTGCCTTTAGCCCTTCACCCTTAAATAAAATGCAAAAATGTTTCTAAATTAAAAATGCACAAAGTGTGTTTTTTTTGCCTTCAGCTTGCTGTATACTGTGAATTATAATTATTTGATTTATTAACAGTTTCCTCCAAATAATTTAGATCCATGGGCCTTTTAGCTGCACAGACCTGTAATTTTGAGGACTCACACAACTTTACTTTCTCCCACTCCCAAAAGAAGCTCTTCAACTGGATCTTTATCTCTGCAATTCAGCTTTCAGTTCATTGACTTTATCTCATCAAACTGTATTTATGCATGGACTGTCTCAGCTGTCCTACTTTTGGAGTGTTATTTTTGCACAACTACATTCTCAGAAAAATCACATTATATGAAAGCTGTCTTTTATATCCTGTTTCCAATTTTTTTTCTAAAATCAAGATTCTCAAGCTGGAATGTTTTGGCACTTTCTAATGAAAGTGCTTCACTCATGTTTAGAATGAATTGTCTTTATTATGTAATTCGAAAAGTGAACCGGGTTAGAAAGGACAAAAGTACAGTGAAGAAATGTTACTGAGATGACCTTTGAAGGCACTGGAGAGGGCAAGGGGGAGGTGGCTGAAAATGAAATGAGAAGATGCTCCAAGTGAGGCGAGATATGAGCAGAGTTAATATTTCGCATTGACGACATTTCACCAGAATCCGAGAAACCTGGGTGCATTTTACAGATTAAGCTGCTGAGAAAGAACTGTTGAAAGGACATTTCAAAAAAAAATCTGTGGAAGGACAGAAGGTGGGTCAGAGAAAGGGGAGGAAATGCATTGCAGACGGGTATGAATATTTTTGCCTGTTAAAATAAAGGATGATTCTGTGTAAAAATAAAAGGAATAGCCTGATATTTTTGCATTCCATTCTGATTGAATTATTCATATAAAGTAATAGAATCCAGCACCTATGGTAGATGCCGGATAAATATATTTTCAGGTTGCTTGAGATTGCGTGTTGCATGGATTGGCGAACTGACCGCTAGGGTACGCTAATTTTGAACCTTCGTATTTTTTGTGATTTTTTTTGCCAGTTGCTCTAATTCTCGACAACAGGGATTTTACTGTATGAAAGATTTAGCAGGAACTTAACAAAAGCAATTTTTTTTAAAAATTGCAGAGTCATGGGAAAAGGGGAAATGGAGGGAGCAGGTGGAATGTTTGGGGTAAGGTACAGGCCAAAGTTGTCCAAGTTGGGCAGTTGGAGAGTGAAAGAGAAATATAGGAATGCATTGACACAAAAAGGTGTAGCACCTCTGCAGATGGAGGGAAAAAAGTGGTTACCAGTCTGGTTAAATTCAATATTATTTTCTGAGGGCTGCAATCTACCCGGGCAAAAGGTGAGCATCAGTTCCTTAAGCTTATTTTGAACATTGTTGAGATATTGCAAGCGGTAAAGATGGCGGTCAGAGTGGGTGTGGGATGGTAATCTTTCTGTTGATGAGTGTCAAGCCCAGAGGTTTAATATAAAAGCATGGCTGTATCGAGGTGGGATCAACCGTGTTAGAATCTGATGGTGTCTTTGAGTGTCTGCTTGGGTTTCCTCTGGATGCTCCAGTTTCCTCCCACCTTTCAAAACATACAGGAATTGGAGATTAATTGGGGTATTTGGGCGGCATGGGCTCGTGGGCCAGAAGGGCCTGTTACTACACTGTACGTCTAAATTAAAATTAAACAATGCCATGGAGCATTGACAGTTTAAACTTCATGGCAGCTCCAATTTCCATTAATTGATACGAGCACCGCTGCTATCGTTTGTTTTTAACTAGAGCCCCATAAAGAGAAAATGAAATAAACGTAGTTATGAAATCCAGCTTAAAAAATTTGCATTCACACGCAATGAAGTAGTTAAAGGTGTAACTAGTCTGAAAAGCACCTTCCTGTCCTATGAATTTAGCGAATTTTTAATGGATGTGCCTAGATCTGGTATATTTTAAAATTCTGCCATGCATTCATTCCAAATGTTGCTGTGGTCCTGCCGCTAATGGTCGCGCGTGGCGCAGTGACGAATGCTGTCAGGCGCTTTCACCAAAGGATGAGCATACAGTCGTGAGATTTTTCATTCCTACCTGTCCCTTTGATCTCTTGCAAGAAATTAAAAAAAAAAGTGTTAATGCTAACTTGCTCATCTCATATATGCTCACTGTCAGTTCTATTGTGAACAAGTTCCTCCAGGAAAATTTCCTTGCCCTGTTCTTATTTTGCTAAGTGGTCTTGATGGCAGGCTTCATTATTGGTGTGCTCTAGGTTATTACTCCAAAGACTTCACAAACACATTTTCCTAAGACAGTTAAGTGCATAATGGGACAATAAACAGCAGCAAAGAAATACTGAAAGTGTAATGTCAGTAGAGTCGATCAAAAAATGGTGGGTCTCAACGATGAATCACAAGTGTGAGGTGCAAATATGTAAACAGGGAAAACCTGGATAATTCTCTCGTTTCGCTCATTAAACTTTCACCTCTTTAATTTGTTTTCTTCCCCAATTACAGAATCAACAGCTAAAATGCTGTATGTCATTTGTTTCAGGAATATTTTGTAAAGATAACATATAATGATAGAATTATGCAACAGAGAATCTGGCCCCTCAGCCCATAATATCCATGCCAACCTTTTTGCCCATCTAGATTCAAGATTCAATTTATTGTCATAGTCATAAAACAGTGTCACATTACAGGAAATTTCTTTTTGGCTGCTGTAAGGCAGACTGATTCGCCACTGGCAGGAATTGTCTAAGTGCCAATTGCAGTAAGATTTACTGTCAGAGAGAGAAGCAAAAAAGAGTCCCCCCCCCCCCCAGAATCACCCCCAGCGCTCCCACGGCCACACAGAATCCAGACAACCCGAGCTCCTGATCCAAAGCCCCGACATGATCAGGGACTCTCCAGTGCCCTCGGCAACTCTTTGCATCCCAGTTCTGCATCCTGGCGCAAATCTCCCGACAGCAGCCCATCACTTTTACAGCTCGAGTCGCCAGAAGCTCGCCACTGCACTGGTCCCTCAGCCGCAGAGCCCCCTCACTGGCTCGCCGGTGGGTCATCTCCTCCACTTCTCCTTCTCAGATCAGGTGCACGATCTTCCCGTCCTTTCGTGCCCTGCTCCAGTCCTCCACTTCCCTGGAGTCTGCGGCCACTCGTGGCTGCTGCCGACTGATAGGCGTCACTCTCTTGGATGCAGATCCGTGCGGGATCTAAAACCTCCATCGGCTCACTCAACAGGCCGTCCAAAGCCCGTGAGGCAGTCGACTGGGGAGCTGGACCCTGTGGGAGTGCTGCGCTCTCGCTCTCCTGCAGCAAAGGCAATGTAACCATCTTCTGCATCCATCTACACCGATACTAGTTGCCTACATTAAAGTCATATCTTTCCATGCATTGCCTTCAAATCTGATTCCTCCTCTAGTACTGGTATCAACTATCCTCTCAGCAAAAAAAAAAACTTGCCCCTCAAATCCATGAGTTGAATGTTGAATCATGATCACGTCGGAGGAAAATCCTTGACCATAATTTGAATGGATTAAATGTATTTATTCAGTGATGTTCCTGATCCACTTTTTCTCTCTCCGGAAGCTGATGTTTTACCTGCACTGCCCTTCAATAATGAACACATTGAATATTGCTCAATAAATCTCCCTTCTTTCTAGGGGTGTATTATGAAATTATTCCTCCTCATTGCCAAACTTAATCCAGTGGCTGGCTCTCAACCTTATTTTTTCACTCACATACCACCTTAAATAATCCCTTACAAACCACGGCTATGAAAAAAAGGTTGAGAACCACTGGCTTATTCATTTGGGTTTTGGTTGCCAGTGGATTTCCCTCAGCCATAGCAATCTTTGAACACAGCACTTTTGTGCTTAGTCACATTTTAAAGTATTTTTGTACTCTATGTGTCAGTTTTTGAAAGGAAAGGGTTAGACCAGTGGTTCTCTAAACCCATGCTTTTGGTGATCTGTGGTTATTATGGTGGTATGTGAGTGAAAAGTAAATGGTTGAGAACTACTGGGAGATATGGATTGAATGCGGGCAGTCCATATCCCCCAGCTTCTATCCCCCAGACAGGCTTTAGTAGACAACCTGGTTGGCAGGCAGTCCATATCCCCCAGCTTCTATCCCCCAGACAGGCTTTAGTAGACAACCTGGTTGGCAGGCAGTCCATATTCCCCAGCTTCTATTCCCCCAGACAGGCTTGGGTAGACAACCTGGTTGGCAGGCAGTCCATATCCCCCAGCTTTCTATTCCCCCAGACAGGCTTGGGTTGACAACTGGGTTGGCCCCAGAAAGTTTGGCTGATTGGCCCCTTTTGAGACTGTTCAACTTTGTGACTCTAATTTTGAATTTGTTTAGTTGTCCCCATTCTCCTTGGCTCTTAAAATGGAAGGTGGAATTCAAATGAGAGGAAGTGAGTAACTGTGATGTTTGAACTGAAAATGTTCTTAATGCTAGAAGCAGGTATTCAGCTAAAACATGAAAAAGAAAAGTGAGGACACTTGGAAATTCACACAGTGACCCAGTTTTTCACTGTATGGATATTTGTATCTGAGTACCTTTGTTCACTGGTTTACTGCAGCATCAGTTCATGTTGGACATTTGTTGTCACTTCGATGGCCTAGTCTTCTGATTCTGAAAGGAAATTTTCAGCCGTGGTTTGACTCTGCATTTGCATTCCCCATTGTTCATTATTTTTCCTTCGCTGCATTATTGCCATCATTGAATCTCCTGCACTTTCCTTGAGAAGCAAAATTGTCCATGCTCATTGGAGTTTACAAGCATGAGAAATGATCTACTTGAGACGTAAATGATTGCGGAAGAGGTTGCCAAATTGGAGGTCGAGAGGCTCTGTCCTTCACGATGAGCTCATTATGGACTCAAGAGGATAAGAATTCATTTTGTGCAGAAAATTTTTGAAAGTTGGTATTGCAGAGGGTTCTGGATACTCAGTTGTTGAATGGAAGCACATATCGGAGTTAAAGTAGGCTACTCAGTCTCTCCAACCTGGCACTCAGTAACATTAGTGGTGATCATAGCCCTCAGTCTATAAACTTGCCAATGCTAAATTACCCTTTCATACTTCATAGTACAAAAATATATCTTTGCTTTGAATATATGCGATGACTTAACCTCCAAAACTATCAAAATAATCATCCTCACAAGAAATTGTCAACCTCTTTTTCCTGAAATTACAGTCCCAAAGTTTAGATGTGGTCACAGGGAGAAACACCAAGATTAGTACCTGATTAGTCAAACTCACTCTGTTTGTCCACTGTTCTAAATTCCAGTAAGTACAGGCACAATGTGGTCAACCGTTCCTCATAAAGTGCTTCATCCCAGGAATCAATCAAGTGAAACTGTAGGTAGTAGCCCAGCTGTGGTATTACCAACAGCTTGTACAGTTTCATTGTGATTGGGATAGACGTACCCCAGAGTTCTTGCTGATTTAAAGTATGAGTATCATTATTACTTGCTGATCAAGAAGATTAGTAGGTTCTAGTGAAGGGCCCCAGACAGTGGCGGATGAAGCAGTAGGCTGAGTAGGGCTGAAGCCTTGGGGCCCAGATGGTTAGGGGCCTGAGCTGCAACACCCCACGTGTGAAATGTGGGCCAGAGTCAGCACCACACCGTTGCCGGGGTGACACACGGTGGTTTCTGGGAGCTGGTGGCGGCAGGAAGATTTGTGGCGTGTGTGGGGAGGGGGGCTCTGAAATACCGGTGTCCTGTGGTAGGAAGTGAACAACGAGAGGGGTGCATGGCCAGCGGGCTCTCAGTAACTGGATAAAAGTGAGCCCACGAACCCTGCAAGTCTGGCCAAGTTCCACTCTGGAATTTCTGTGTGTGTGTTTTACCGCTAAACTTATAAACTGCTGCACTGATGCCCTGCTCAGGATGGCCCTTAGGCACCAATCACCTTAGAGCACAACCTCTACAATTCAAAAGTACTTTTTTCTCCCAAATTAAAATATAAATTGGTTATGCAATATTATTATACTCAGAGACAGGAGTGGGAGGGGGAGCCAGACACAAGGTAGAAGGAAAATTTCAGTGACGATAGGCCATTCACTGTGAGTTGGCTCCTTAAGAGCTATGGATGAACAAGTGTGTCAGAATGTCAGTAACACGGCACTTTAAAAGTTGTCCTTTTGAGATAAACCTGCTGTTGTGTGAGCACCAGAGAACCCCACTGTTTGGAGAATGTCCTTGAAGTACCTCAGCCTGGTACTTCTCACATCCATGGGATTCAGCCACATGTCAGTGGTTACACGGGCTCCTTCACTGTTTTTGGGAGACAAATTGGGAAAGGTTTTTTTAGTGTAGGTCACATACAGACATTTTAAAACAGATCTTATTTAAAATACTGGAGCTCTGATCATGCTAGATATGTCGGGGCCAACAGTCTTTGCAAAAGCTTTGGAGAGTGCCCAAGCGACTTCACTAATGGATTGTTGTTTACAAAAAGGCAACAGATGAAAGAGCTTGTTGGAGCCATATACTGTCTGGAGTGGAACTTGCGGTTCTAGGAGGACCATGTGGTTTTGCAAGCAGACAGATGTCAAACAGGCTTTCTCCCTGAGAGAGAGAGAGAGTCACACACACACGCACACGCACACAGACACAGAAATCAGTTCTACAGTTTTACAGTCTGCAGCAGCAACTGGAACTGGAACAGGACAAGCTGGCAAGCTTGTGGAAAACCCCATTTGGAAGACAGGTAGTGAGTGCTTAGTTCAGCCAGGTCAAAGCCCTTATGGTTCATGTAAGAGGAGAGGACTGGCTGTCTAATGTTTCACTTGGAATAAGAGAAATGAAAAGGCACTCTGTGGTGACCTGAAAGAAAGAAGTTATCATCTGGAGAACCCTGAGGGGGCAAGTTTCATTAGCAAGATACTGAAGTGGCTGATGGAAGTAAATCAGTTGTGGATATCCTGGAACAACAAATCTCTCTCTGAAAACTGACAAGAACCTTCCTGATCGATAACCATTTACCTTTCAAGCACCAAAGCCTGGTGAACTTTATAAATGTTAAATTCTGTGCACAGTATAAGAATTGTCTGCAACCCGTGAACTTGGCGGCATGAGAAATGAGATTGACTGTGAACCTAATAACTTTTCTGAACTTACACACACACATTTCATACACGGGTGCTTAGAATTAGAGGGGGGTTAAGTTAGGTTAGATAAGTCATTAGTGATGTTAAAGTGTGATTCTGTTTTCATGTTTAAAGATAATTAAAAGCAACTTTTGTTGAAGTAACCATTTGTCTTGGTGAATATCAACCATTTGTCTTGGTGAATATCAATTGTTCTTGGTTTTGGGGTCCTCTGGGCTCGTATTATTTAGAAGGAAATATTACAGGAAGTGGCGCATTACCTGGTGGGAACCTTGACTCGGTGGCATCGGTCTATTACGATAGCAAAAAGCACAAGGATGGACTGTTGGGTCAGTATCAGGACAGTGCAGGGGAAGAGGAGGCAGCTGTAGAAGTGGGTCTGAAGCCCGATGGCCAAGAGGATGACCAGACTGCCCATGGCAATGTCAGCCAATTCCAGCTACACAATGAAGCAGAAGATTGTTTCCCTGAGATCCCAGTTGATCTTGACTGCCCAGCAGACCAGTATGTTGCCCGGGACAGATGTAGCCACAATCAGCACCTCCATCCCAATGTAGATCACCAGAGAGGGAGAGATGGCCCTAGTCTCACCTTCCTGAGTGGTCATCATCCTTGCATCTACCTGCATTGGGATTGAGAGGAACAGAGTAAGGAAGGATCCGCAGCCAAATGACCGTGGGGAGAAAATTATCTGGCGAACGTTTGGAAGATTATTGGCATTGCCCACCATATAGGGTGATCTGAGGCAATATTGGAGTGGGGGTGTGGGTAGCGAAAGGGAGGGTTTAAACAGGAGTTTATTGCGTTAAAATCATTTGGAGAGCTAAGCCAACACAGAGAATGGTAACTTCCCGGAGTTAAGGCTCTGCTTGAGTTAATGGTTCGATCACGTCCTTTCATCGAATTATAGAAAAGAAATAACAAAAATTAGGCTCATTACAGAATTCCAGAACAAAAAGTGCAAGTAAGAATGATTTTATCCACCGCTTTTACATTTCGTTGAAATTGGCAGGGTCCAAAAAAAAGTTGCACATTAAATTAATTGTTGCATTTATATTAAACTAAATCAATGATTTCTCTTCAAATAATGCCACCAAAGGTGATGGCAATTGTTTGAATGTTAAATTGTCTATGTTTTTAATCATCGTACTGTGATTTTGCATTAGCCAGCTTTATTAATAAATGAAAGCCTAATTCGTTCCTTGGCTGCAGGGATATTTGGCCTGTTATTACTCGTGCGACAGTTGTAGAAAATGTGTAATGTATAAATTGTTTTGAATGAAATCTCAGCAAAACAAAAGGGAGAAGCCGAACTCCCGTTTGTAAATTGAGTTGTAAAATCATAATACTGGAGGAACTCAGCAGGTCTCGCAGCGTCCATAGGAGGTAAAGATGTATTACCGATGTTTCGGGCCTGAGCCTTTCTTCGAGGTATCTTAATCTCCGGTGGACACTACAAGACCCATTGAGTTTCTCCAGCATTTCTGTGTTTTACCTCAATCACAGCGTCAGACAAGAGAGGGGAGCAAGGTCGGGGGGGCTTACTAATGCTCAGCCTAGGGCAATGATTTTCAACCTTTTTCTTTCCACTCTCATCCCACCTTAAGTATTCCCTATGGCATTGGTGCTCTGTGATTAGTAAGGGATTGCTTAAGGTGGGATGTGGGTGGAAAGAAAAAGGTTTGAAAAACCACTGTTTTAATTGTACATAATTGACTTCGTTATGTACACGGTTTCATAACTGGAAAGGAAATGGGTCAATTAACAATTTTTCTCAAGCAAAATATTTCATTAACATTTGGGTCTAGAGCAGTGGTTCTTAACGTTCCCTTCCCACTCACATCCCACCTTAAGCAATCCCTTACTAATTACAGAGCACCAATGGCAGAGGGAATACTTAAAGTGGTATGTGAGTGGAGAGAAAAAGGTTAAGAACCACTGGTCTAGGGTCTGGGTGGTAGTTAATCTGCCTCTGGTCCCAAACCTGAAACATAAACTATTTCTTCTTTAATAGATGCTGCTTAATGTTTCCAGCAATTTCATTTCTATATAGTTAAAACACAATCCTGGAGAAACTCAGCAGGTCAAATAATGTACTTTATATAGGAAAGATAAAGAAACATAACCAGCATTTCAGGCTTGAGCCCTTTATCAATGCGGAAGCAATGAGTCTATCTGGATAATTGGATTTGTGTATGTTGGGTAGGAGATAGAGCTGGGCAGCACAGGGATGGAAAATAATGAGATTGGAGTCGGTAGGAGGGAGATGACCAGAAATGAAGAGATTAGAGACAGTACTAGAGATGGTGGCTTGATTTTCTTTGGTGGGATCCTGTTGAAGCAGTAAGTGAGAGGAGGTGACTGTTTTGTGGGAGCAATAGGACGACGTGGATGATTGGGTTTGTGTATTTTGATGAAGGGCTCAAGCCTGAAACGTTGGTTCTGTATCTTTATCTTTGCTATATAAAGTTCACTGTTGAACCTGCTGAGTTTCTCCAGCCTTGGGTTTTTACTTCAATCATGGTGTCAGAAGACTTTCATGTTTTACTTCTAATTCCATTTCTATTTCAGACTAACAGGATACACAGCTTCCAAACAGAAAAGCTTTCTGCAGGCAGCTACAGTCAGAACATGTGGCAAAGATTACAGAGTTTAAGGCTTTTTGTCTGCTTTCTTTGAGGTCTCTGGTGATGCCGGAGAAATTCACATGTACTTAGAAACCTTTACAATTTTCCCACATGGCAGAGCTATGAATGCAGCTTTTAATACAATCGTTTATGACCTATTCATGTGTCTCGCTTATGTGGCTTGTTCATGGCTCATTCACTCGACTCCAATACCTTGTGAACCAGCTAGCTTGCCTTTCCAGAGCTGGGCAAGACCGTGTGTGATGATCCATTTCAAGTGTGGAGGGCTGCTCACCTAAGGCCAACCTTCTATCTGTGTGACAGCAACATATTTCATGTGCTCCAAACCTGAAATAAAAATTGCTGAATATACCCAGCAGGTCAGGGTTTGTGAAATGAGAAAGACCAATTATGTCTCAGATCAGAAAAAACTGGTAAATGTTCACAATGTGGAAGGTTCTCAGCATTTACAGAGGAAAGCATGTGAGAAAGGGGGAAGAAGGATTTTGTGTTACTCATATTGATCTGTCACTTGTGGGTTTTCCATGATCTATTATTAATTTTCTTTGACCTATTTGTTAGTTAATCCCACACATTCAGTCCTTTCCTTTTATTCATTCTGCCATTCCCCCATCCACCCACCACCATTCCATCTCAAATATTCTGGTAAAGATGTATCATCGGCTTGAATCGTGCACCGTTTCTTGGTCTGCAGGTGACCTGCTGAGTATTTTCTGTTTTTAGTGTCATTACAGTTGGTTTGATTAGCTAGAAAATTTTACTGAAAATTTTGCCACTGAAATTGCTTTGGAAAAGCTCTCCCACCCAATTTCGAGATTTCACTTCCTTTGTAGCTTCTCTGAATAGAATTTACAACTTAATGATATTATGTAGTGACTTGGTGAACTGCTTTGACAATTGCTTCCAGTCTGTTCTGGTTTTTCAGTTAATTGCTTGAGATTTAGGAGTGGGTCACCTGAAAAACATCTACATTCAACAGCAAATATCTTCTCCAGAAGCTGATGATGAAATGGCACAAAACAAGTTCTTGTCTTTTTGCATATTGTTACCTATTTATTACTTTTCATTCTGAAGTGGATTGCTAAATTGAGGCCAACAGGTTATCTCCATCATAAGGAAGGGCTCGAAGTACTTGTCGGCTCTATCTCATGAGTGCCTTGTAGAACACATCATTTATTTTTATCACTGACTTGCACAGACTTGTAGTTCAGCTATTTTTTTAGAGGTTTACTAGCAGTTGGCGTAATTAATTTTCTAAGTCTGTCATTCCCCTGATCAGATGATATCAGATGAAGAGATTTGATTGATTTATTCCTTCAGTGGAGAGAGCTTACCATTGCTTTGGTTCATGCCCTCATTCTGTCCTTGTTTCTGCTACTTGTGCTTTTTACATTTAGATAAGGCACCTGGGAATCACCTGGCTATTTATATTCTGATCGTTAACATGGAAACAATGGGCAAAACAGTCATTTTGACCCATGCGAGGTTTACTGAGGGCTGTTGTGACATTTATCTGTATAATTTCATATTCTGATAAAAATACAACACAGAGTAAAGTCATAATATTCACACCAGCCAAACAAAGAATTTATTTAGGCTCGTCCAATTTCTTGGCCCTCAGACTACAGCCTTGTAGATTACTTGATTTCAAGTACTCGCGTTGGGGTTTAATGGGTTTATATAATTGACCACATTCTTATTGTATTCTGAGCCTGGGCTGTAAAGGTGATTATCAAACATGACAACTGTTCTTCTATTTTTAACACCCTGTGGCCATTGACTCCAAGTTACCTCTCTCCCCTAAAACCTACTGTAATATTATCATTTATTGGGAATTTCTTTGCCTCGTTAATTCTCTCCAAGTATTGTCTCTGATTCCACTTGATTGAATTTCCTGACATAGTATAAACGCAGAAATGCTCGAGGAACTCAGCAGGTCTCACAGCATCCATAAGAGGTAAAAAAAAATGTAATTGGGCCTGAGCCCTTCTTTAAGGTACAAGTTAAATGCAGGCAGGTGCCTCAATTAGGGTGGGGGTTGGGGGAAAGTACAGACCATGAGACAAAAGGTGGTGGTTGGATATGGAGAGGAGGATTGGGGAGAAGAAAGGTTAAATTCATTGGGGAGGGGCTGTTTGGCTCTGTGAATGCAGAGCTTGGGGAAAGGAGACAGAGGGATAGATGGGCAGAAAGGCTGGATGGAATGGAAAGGGAAACTGGTTAATGCCTTCCAGTTGGAGGGTGCTCAGACAGTTCCTCCAATTTGTAGGTAGTTCTTCCCTTCCCCTTAGCCTTTTAATTCGGGCACCTGGCTGCTATTTACTCGTACCTTGAAGAAGGACTCAGGCCTGAAAGATCGGTAATATATATTTTTTTAACCTCTTACGGACCTGCTGAGTTCCTCCAGTATTTGTGTTTTTAACAACAATCTCAGCATCTGCAGACTTTTCGTGTTCCACTAAATTCCCTGTCGTGCCCATTCCAATAATATGTATGCAGTTTCAGACTGACGTCTTTGATATCCGGAAAACTGCCAATTTTAGTAACACCTGAAAATACCTTGATGTTTATTCCTATTTTTAAGTCTCAGCCAGTGAAATGTATCATGAAAAGCAAGTAACCCAACACTAATTTTGCCGAAAGTTGGTGATATTTCTCATTCAGCTTAAACAGATTAAATGGGGTTTTACGTTTCTGAGTAGACTGCCATGGGGATTTGTAAAATTATATATTTTTCTAAATTTAGATGTACAACCACAAACCCTTGCTGCTAAAATCCACCAATTAACTTACAAACATCCTACTTTTTTTGGGAGTATTTGATAAAATCCAGGAGACCACATCAAAATTTCTGCTCTTTACACCCCTGCTGAATTCAATAGTGTTCCGGCGTCATGACCCTCTTCATGGTCATTTTGAGCCAATCTCATTATCGTCAGCACTTTGCTTCCGGGTGCCTTGCACTGTGACCTAGGGGTTGGTGTGAAACTCCCGAAATCTCCTGCCAAGTTGAGCGAGGAAATGGTTGCAACCATATACTTTTGGCGTCTCTCTGACCTCTCATTTCTGGGTGGCCTGGAAACCTTCGCAGAGAAACGTATTCATACAAGCTGAGCGCTTTCCTCTTGCAGTGTGCATCTTCATCTGTTGCCTGATTTTCCACATTTGTCTCTTCCTGAATCTTCTGTGCAAAATTGTTTCCACAGGAAGAAGAAGTCTGGTCATGGGGTATGATGTGATGTTGAGGCTTTATGGGGTACTGGTGAGACCTCACTTGGAGGATTGTGAGCAAGTGTGGGCTTGTCATTTAAGGAAAGATGTGCTGAAGTTGGAGAGGGTTCAAAGGAGGTTCACGAGGATGATTCTGGGAATGAAAAGGTTGTCATATGAGGAGAGTTTGACAGCTTTTGGCCTGTACTCATTGAAATAGGAGAATGAGGGAGGGTCTCAATGAAACATTTCAAATGTTGAAAGACAAGGACAGAGTAGAAGTAGAAAGCTTGTTTCCCATGGTTGGAGAGTCCAGAACGAGAGAGCACATCTTCAGGGTTGAAGGTGTCCACTTAAACAGAGGTGGATTGGAATTTCTTCAGCTGGAGGGTACTGAATCTGTGGAAGTTGTTGCCACAGGTAGCATGAAGACGTGGTGAATTTAAGACCAAGATTAATATGTTCTTGATTAGCCAAAACAACAAACATTTCGGGGAGAAGGCCGGGCAGTGGGATTGAGTGGGAAAATGGATCAACTCAGGATTAAGTAGCGGGCCAGATTCAATGGGCTGAACAGTCTATGTCTGCACCTATGTCTTATGACGTTGTGAAAAGAAGCGTTGAATGAATATTGCATGGTGATGCTCGTTTAACCTTCCCTGATGGGTTTTTTTAATGGTTTCGGTGGTTTCTTCGCCATGTGCACTGACCTTTCAATGTCATCATTTGTTTGGTGCTAGCAGATCAGCAAAGGTGGAGTGAGACCGAAATCCTTTGCCCTTTATAAATTATTCAAACTAAAAAGATGCAAACCGCAAACTTCCTCATCAACACAATATATTGGGCAGAAAAAGGAATTAAGATCTATTGTACAGTCTGCAGTGATGCATGAATCTGCATTTTACCTTAATCCAATTCAAATGGCTGTTAAGTAATTCCAAAGAGTTGCTTTTTTTAAAAAAAAATATTTTTCACACTATAAACCATATTGACCAAAATACACATAAACATTTCGTATTTCCCTCTTGAATATACATAGTGTCGTTTTCTCCCCTTTTCCCCCCTCCCTTCCCTCCCTCCTTCACCCCCCCTCCCCACCCACTAAACGTTCAACATATACGATACATTAAACCCATTAAACAATGTCATCACACAATGAAAATAAACAAGAAAATTGTGTCATCTACTTTTACATACTGGGTCAGTTCATTTCGTCTTCTCATTCTGTCATTTTAGATGGTGGAGGTCCGCGGTAGGACTTCTCTGTTGTGTTCCATGTACGGTTCCCAAATTTGTTCGAATACTGTGATATTTCTTAAATGATATGTTATTTTTTTCCAGTGGAATACATTTATTCATTTCTATGTACCATTTCTGTACTCTCAGGCTCTCTTCTGATTTCCAGGTTGACACTATACATTTTTTTGCTATAGCTAAGGCTATCATAATAAATCTTTTTTGTGCTCCATCCAAATCGAGTCCAAGTTCTTTACTTCTTTTATTACTTAGAAGAAAGATCTCTGGATTTTTTGGTATGTTGCTTTTTGTGATTTTATTTAATACCTGATTTAGATCTTCCCAAAACTTTTCCACTTTCTCACATGCCCAAATTGTATGTACTGTTGTTCACATTTCCTTCTTACAGCGAAAACATCTATTTGATACTGTTGGGTCCCATTTATTTAACTTTTGGGGCGTAGTGTATAGCCTGTGTAACTATATTGTTATATTGTATCATGCGTAACCTCGTGTTTATTGTATTTCTCATAGCTCCGGAGCATAGCTTTTCCCATGTTTCATTCTTTATCTTTATGTTTAGATCTTGTTCCCACTTTTGTTTGGGTTTATAGCTTATTTCATCGTTCTCTTTCTCTTGCAGTTTGATGTACATGTTTGTTATAAATCTTTTAATTATCATTATGGCTGTAATCACATATTCAAAACTGCTTCCTTCTGGTAACCTCAGTCTGCTTCCCAATTTGTCCTTCAAGTAGGTTTTCAGTTGGTGGTATGCAAACATTGTACCATGAGTTATGCCATATTTGTCCTTCATTTGTTCAAAAGATAATAATTTACCTCCCGAAAAACAATTTTCTATTCTTTTGATCCCTCTTCTCTCCCATTCACTAAAGGAAAGGTTATCTATTGTGAAAGGGATTAGTTGATTTTGCGTCAATATTAATTTTGGTAGTTGATAATTTGTTTTTTTCATTTCTACGTGAATCTTCTTCCAAATGTTGAGCAGATGGTGCAGTACTGGTGAATTCCTATGTTGCACCAGCTTTTTATCCCACTTATATAGTATATGTTCTGGTACCTTCTCCCCTATTTTATCTAGCTCTAATCTGGTCCAATCTGGTTTTTCCCTTGTTTGATAAAAATCTGATAGGTATCTTAATTGTGCTGCTCTATAATAATTCTTAAAGTTTGGTAGCTGTAAGCCCCCTTGTTTGTACCATTCTGTTAACTTATCTAGTGCTATCCTCGGTTTCCCCCCTTTCCATAAGAATTTCCTGATTATTTTCTTTAGCTCCTTGAAGAATTTCTCTGTTAGGTGAATTGGTAACGATCGGAAGAGGTATTGTATCTTTGGGAAGATATTCATTTTAATGCAATTTACCCTTCTTATCAGTGTTAGTGGTAAATCTTTCCAATGTTCTAAGTCATCTTGTAATTTCTTCATTAATGGTTGATAATTTAATTTGTATAGATGGCCTAGATTATTATCTAGTTGAATACCTAGGTATCAGATTGCTTGGGTTTGCCATTTAAATGGTGATTCTTTCTTAAACTTTGTGAAATCCGCATTATTCATTGGCATTGCTTCACTTTTATTTGCATTGATCTTGTACCCTGATACTTCTCCATATTCCTTCAATTTCTTTTGTAGTTCTTTTATTTATAATTCTGGTTCTGTTAAGTATACTATGACGAATTCCAAATAGTTGCTTGATGTCTTTTTGCACAAGAGAATCACCATGAATATGCAGAAACAATACCCATGCATGGAATAAGGCTCAGGCATAAAATGTTGATTGACTTTTAACATAGACAAGGCATAACAGGCA